>NC_057804.1:187909153-187917612 GCF_018294505.1 Triticum aestivum
CACTTGTTTCACACGATTGCTCTGAAAGCTACATCCTTAATAAGCAGCTGGATCTGCTGCGGTTCCCAAAGAGCAAGAAAAAAGTATGTCATCAACATTGTCACTAATCGATTAGTAGTGATAGATTTAAAGCAATTAGAAAAAAAATGTCGCTCATGTTAATATACGTACACCTCTGTACAAGAAAATGAAAAATGTAATTTTCAATGGTATGCTCTCTACCATTCAAATAACACCCAGCCAGTTAGTAAAAAAATGTATTGGAAGATAAATAGCATGGAGATGGCCGCAGAGACTTGGACATGCTCGTGATCAGAAAATCTGTCCAGGAAATAAGAAATAGGTATGTCAGCTGAACTTGAAACAGCTGAGTATCTACAGGCGTTAACTATAAAACTCATCGTATTGAACAACTCCACTTCAATCACCATGCATAAAAAATCCTCGAGGATCACTGCCGTCCAAATTTGCATGCACAGCTCCACAGTCTACAAGACCGGCTGGAACCATTAATTATGTTTAGAGTAACATTAGATGGTGTGAAATTTCTAGCGTTTGTATCAATTTGAAGAGCATAGCTAGGTGTTGCTATGTCTGATGCCTGTTCAAAACGATGGCATGTCTCGTTGATCTGTGACTACGTCCTAGAACATTGTTGATCATCATCTTCTACTTGTGTTTCTGTTGCATATAACAACATTGTTGCTTGGTTAAGGGTGATTCAAGTCAAGTATTAAGCAAGTGGTATTAAGTGCAGAATCAAAGTTGGTGCCCAAAAAGTTCTAGGATGCAGGAGCGAACTAGCACACATTTTTGGTGCTTAACTGTTGGAGTGGTCGTACAAACCAATTTCAGTAATAGCTGCGACACGCTTGATTTTCTGAATGAGTAAGCTTTTTTTTTTCCGTTATCCTGCTGACCCAACCAATTCCGGATCGATGAAAGAGAAGAGATAAGGAAAGAAAGGAAATCCACGGGGAACCAGATTTTGCAGTAGTGTACCCTTGGTCGTATGCGACTACGTCCAGTCCTTCCCATAGAGGAACACAAGAAAGATTGGTGTACCTGAAAAGGCGACCAGCATGGCAGCGGCACTGCCTGTTACTTGTCAGGAATTTTGGCGAACACCTAGCAAGCGTACCGGCTCCGTGGTGAGATTCAACCAAAGAGAAAATCGGAAGAACACAGATCGAGAGCATATGTAGGAGTATTATAGATACTGGAGGCATGTGCTGGAGATGGGCGTGTGCGTGGCACAGTGAACGTGAAGGAATACGGCCGCGGCGCCGGCGGCCACGGCGAAGCCAGGACGGAGAGGGGAGATAGACTCCCGTGCGCGATTAGAACTGAATTTGATGAGGTGGACTGGCTTTTTTTTTCTTCTTGCGGGCCTCCTAGCCTTAATCAAGTTTACAAGAAAGTCTGGCCCTCATGCGACTGCGTGCGAGGGATATTACGGCCATACGCGACCAGCACATGACTAGTGTTATTCTGCCAACGGCTACACTGCACGAATACAAGCTCTCTAGCCCGAAGGACTGCTAAGCTGCTAATCTCTTCAACGAGAGACCAGTGATGTGATCTATCTGTCATGGGCGCTTTGAGCATCGCCACAGCCTCCACACTATCCATCTCAATAATGATAGGCATCGTAGTCCTGTGTAAAAGCAAGGTCTATGTCTTCTCTACAAGCTGAGAGCTCCGCCTCTAGCGCACTCTCACATGTGCGAATTTCTCTGCATGCGCTATAGATGATATTCCCTCTATCATCTCGAAGGATCATACCTCCACCCGCTGCTCCTATGGCTGCAACAAAGTTGTCGTCCGTGTTAAGTTTAGCCCAGCCCGCGCTAGGGGGGACCCAGCTAGGGCTCGCCATTGCAATCCTGCTTGGTTGCACGCGCGGCGGGGCATCACAAACCACCATCTTCCCCTTCTCCATATTGGCCTCTAGATGTTGCTAGATGCATAATAGTGAAGTAATGTAGCCATGTAAGAACCGACGACAGGCCTCCGCGGGAGGTGGCAGTTTGTCATGGGTAATCTCACTGCGAGCATGCCATACTCTCCACATGATCATGAGAATCATCAGCATCGCCATCTCATCCAGGGGTTCCAACAGGGCGAATAGCCACTCCGGCCCCCTGTCCCGGATGGTCTCCACCTTGGGTATGTTCCTATCCATCGCCATGACCCTCCAGAGCTCCCTTGCCAGTGGGCACCTACAAAGCGCGTGGAATCCGTCCTCGCGTTCAACACCACATAGGGGCAAGACGTCAGTAACCTCGAGGTGGTGTGAAGCTTTGTTGGCCCAAGTAGCAAGTGAATTTCTGACAACCCTCCATGCAAACATGCGTACCTTAGGGGGAACAGGGCACCCTCATATGATCTTTCAGATGGCGCGACGACCATTCGGTGCCCTGCTTGTGGCGGTGGCCATGGATGCTCACGCTTGTCCATTGCCAGGTGGTATGCGGATCGGATGGTGAAGATACCGCTCTTCTTCGGCGCCATGATATCGTCGGTGACGCGTGGCGAGTGACACGTCTCCATCGTATCTACTTTTCCTAACACGTTTGATCTTGTTTTGGACTCTAATTTGCATGATTTGAATGAAACTAACCCAGACTGATGCTGTTTTCAGCAGAACTATCATGGTGTTGCTTTTGTGCAGAAATAAAAGTTCTTAGATTTGGACGAAACTTTTTGGGGAATTATTTTGGAATATATAATAATTTATGGAACCAAAACCCACTGGAGGGGGGGCCTGGCTACCCACAAGACACCGGGGCGCGCCACCCCTCCCTCCTCTGGCGCGCCCTGGTGGGTGGTGGGGCCCTCGGGGCTCCGCTGACCCTAATCCCGACGCTATAAAATCCTATTTTCGGAGAGAAAAAATAGGAGAGGAAGTTTCATCGCGTTTTACGATACAGAGCCACCGCCACCTTCTGTTCTTCATCGGGAGGCCAGATCTGGAGCCCGTTCGGGGCTCCGGAGAGGGGGATCTTCGGTCTTCGTCATCACCAACCCTCCATCATCACCAATTCCATGATGCTCCCCACCGGGAGTGAGTAATTCCTTCGTAGGCTCGCTGGTCGATGAGGAGTTGGATGAGATTCATCATGTAATCGAGTTAGTCTTGTTAGGGCTTGATCCCTAGTATCCACTAAGTTTTGAGATTGATGTTGCTATGACTTTGCTATGCTTAATGCTTGTCATTAGGGCCCGAGTGCCATGATTTCAGATTTGAACCGTTTATCTTTCACCATTATACCTATGTTAAATATCCGATCTTGCAAGCCATATGCACCTATTACATGTTTTGATACGTAAACCCAGTGTGACTGTAATTGGCATACTTTCCGGTGATGACCGTAGTTTGAGGAGTTCATGTATTTACTATGTGTTAATGCTTTGTTCCATTCTCTATTAAAAGGAGACCTTAATATCACTTAGTTTCCTTATGGACCCCGTGATACGTCTCCAACGTATATATAATTTATGAAGTATTCATGCCATGTTTGCAATAATTTTATATGGTTTTGGTATGATTTGATTAGAACTAACCCACACTGATGTTTTTTCAGCAGAACTACCATGGTGTCGTTTTTTATGCAGAAATAAAAATTCTCGGAATGGGCTGGAAATTTACGGTGATTTTTTATGGAGGCTCATCGGAGCCAGGCCAGGAAGTGGACGAGGAGTCCACAAGCCTAGGGGCGCCCCCTAGGGCATGCCCCCTGGCTTGTGGGCCCCTCGAGCGTCCCCCTGACGTGAGACTGACGCCAAAAATTCCTATAAATCATAAACCCCCAGAAAGAAACCTAGATCGTAAGTTCCGCCGCCACAAGCCTCTGCAGCCACGAAAAACCAATCAGGAGCCCATTTTGGCACCCTGCCGGAGGGGGAAATCATCATCAGAGGCTATCTTCATCATCCCGGTGGCCTCCATGACGAGGAGGGAGTAGTTCACCCTCAGGGTTGAGGGTATGTACCAGTAGCTATGTGTTTGATCTCTCTCTCTCTTTCTCTCATGTTCTTGATTTGACACGATCTTGATGTATCGCGAGCTTTGTTACTATAGTTGGATCATATGGTGTTTCTCCTCCACTATCTTCTTGTGATGAATTGAGTCTTGCTCTTTGAGGTTTCGTTGATTCACTTGATGTATGTTTTGGCACTCAACTCGTGGATTCCCGAGGTGACATTGGGGTAATCTGTGCATAGGGGTTGATGCACGTTTTCGTCCTACGTTCTCTGATAGAAACTTTGGGGTGATTCTTTGTTGCACATTAAGGAATTGTTATATGATCCAATTATGTTATCATTCTTGAGAGAACTTGGACTAGTGAAAGTATGAACCCTAGGCCTCGTTTCCGAGCATTGCAATACCGTTTTTGCTCACTTTTGTTACTAGTTTCCTTGCTATTTTTATATTTTCATATTATAAAAACCTATATCTACCATCCATATTGCACTTGTATCACCATCTCTTCACCGAACTAGTGCACCTATTCAACTTGCCATTGTATTGGGTGTGTTGGGGACACAAGAGACTCTTTGTTATTTGGCTGCAGGGTTGTTTGAGAGAGACCATCTTCATCCTACACCTCCCACGAATTGATAAACCTTAGGTCATCCACTTGAGGGAAATTTTCTACTGTCCTACAAAACTCTGCGCTTGGAGGCCCAACACGAGTCTACAATAAGAAGGTTGCATAGTAGACATCAAGCTCTTTTCTACCGCCGTTTGACGGGGAGGTGAGTGCTTGAAGGTATATCTTTAGATCTTGCAATTGAATATTTTAGTTTCTTGTTTATCACTAGTTTGGCTTATAAAAGAAAACTACAAAAAATGGAATTGAGGTTGTCTCATATGCTTCATCTTTTTAATGTCTTTCGTGAAAATAATGGAAAGGAAAATTGTGCTCAAGTGTTAGAGGAAGAAGTCAATAAAATGTTTGGCACTAAATATTTGAATGATGAGCATGATTGCAATGTTGTTAGTTTGAATTCTTTGAATATCCATGATGCTAATGATATGAAAAGCCATAAGCTTGGGATGCTATGTTTGATGAAGATGATATTTTTTGTCCCCCAAGTTTTGATGAGAAAAGTTATTAGGGAGATTTACATTCCCCCCTAACTTTGTCCCGACCTCATCTTTACCCCTAAATAAAAACAGTGCTCAACTTTGACCCTCTTCCGTTAAGTGCGGTTATAGAAATGCTCTTCCGTACATTTTCCATCCAGTCAATGGCCTTTGACCGTTAAGTGCGCGTATAGAAAAATCTAACGGTCAAAGGCCTTTGACTGGACGGAAAATGTACGGAAGGGCATTTCCATAAGCGTACTTAACGGAAGAGGGGCAAAGTTGAGCACTGTTTTTATTTAGGGGCAAAGATGAGGTCGGGACAAAGTTAGGGGGAAAATGGAATTGGCCCAAGTTATTATGATGATAGCATGCCTCCTATTTATGATGATTATTGTGATGACATGTATGCTATAAAAATAATGATAACCATGAAGCTTGTCATCATGATTTTAATTTTCAATTGGATTACGCCTCACATGATAGATATTTGGTTGAGTTTGCTCCCACTACTATCCATGAGAATAAATTTGCTTATGTGGAGAGTAATAAATTTTATATGGTTGTGGATCATGAAAAAATGATTTATGTGATAGTTATATCATTGAATTCATACATGATGCTACTGAAAATTACTATGAGAGAGGAACATATACTTTTACATATTTCAATAATATCAAGTTTCCTCTCTATGTGTTGAAAGTTTTGAAGTCATGCTCGTTTTGCCTTCCTATGCTAGTTGATTCGTGTTCCCATAAATTATTTGCTCACAAATCCCTATGCATAGGAAGTGGGTTAGAATTAAATGTGCTAGTCATATGCTTCATGATGCTCCCATCATGATTCAATTAATATCCTATATGTGAGCATCATGGAAATCATCATGCATAGCTAAAAAGGCATTAAAGAAAAGCGCTTGTTGGGAGATAACCCAATATTTATAACTACTGTTTTTGTGTGTTCACATGATTAAGCTACTGTAGTAATCATGTTTTATAGCTTTTGTTTCAATAAAGTGCCAAGTACAGCCTTTGGGATAGTGTGGATGATGGCTGACTTGATTTTGTGCAAAAACAGAAACTTTTGCGTCCAATACCAGAATTTCTAAAATTGACTGGAGCGTGCTAAAATTCAGAATTTTTGGCACATGATTGATATAAAAATAACCTATGTTTTTCTATTTTTTCAGAATTTTTTGGAGTAACAGAAGTATGGTTGTTGTTCAGATCATTACAGACTGTTCTATTTTTGACAGATTCTATTTTCAATGCATAGTTTGCTTGTTTTCTAGTTCCTATGGCTTATATTGCTCAATATAAATTGTAGAAATGATATGATACAGTAGGAATCATGTGAAAAAGTTTATGAATCTTATCTTGACAGTACCAAAGTGAATGATTTGTCTTTACTATACTAACCCATCTCACGAAGTTCCGTTAAGTTTTGAATGATTGAAGTTTTCAAGTTTTGGGTGAGATATCGATATGAGGAGAATAAGGAGTGACAAGACCCTAAGCTTGGGGATGCCCAAGGCACCCCAAGATAATATTCAAGGAAGATCCAAACAACTAAGCTTGGGGATGCCCCGGAAGGCGTCCCCTCTTTCGTCTCCAACATTATGGGTAACCTTACTTGGAGCTATATTTTTATTCGTCACATGATATGTGTTTTGCTTGGAGCATCATTTTATTTTATTTCTATTTGCTTGCTGCTATTTAGAATAAAGTTTTTCATCTTTTAGTTCAATAAAAAGGTCAAGTATAGCCTTTATCATGCTTATTTTGCAAGTCTATATGTTGCTGTTTTGAAAACAGAAAGTTTTCTATCATGTCTAAATTCTTTAAAAATGTCAGAATGTGATAAAATCTTGAAAGTTCTACACAGTAAGATATGATAAATTTTCTACAGTGTGGTAAATTTTCAGAACTTTTGGAGTTAAAGAAGTATGAATATTCTTGCATTCTTTACAGATTGTCCTGTTTAGACAGATTGCTGTTATGTTTGCATTGTTTGCATATGTTTGCTTATTTAATGATTCTATTTGAGGATAGGAGTATTAAATATGCAGAGGAATTTAGTACACAATGTCAAATAATAATTTTAGTGATTTTCCTACAGTAGAAAATGATAAGGTTATTGCATTGATTTATACTAAATTATCTCACGAGTTCTTGTTGAGTTTTGTGTGGATGAAGTTTTTAAGAATTAGGGAAACCGTGATATGAGAGGAATTAAGGAGACAAAATAGCTCAAACTTGGGGATTCCCAAGGCATCCCAAAATAATATTTCAAGAAGTCTCAAGCATCTAAGCTTGGGGATGCCCCGATTGGCATCCCACCTTTCTTCATCAACAATTATCAGTTAGCCTCGGAGCCTAAGTTTTTGCTTCTTCACATGATATGTGCTATCCTTGCAATGTCATTTTATTTTTGTTTTGCTTGTTGTTTGAATAATATCCCAAGATCTGAAAATTTTAAATGAGAAAGGGTCTTCACATAGCTACATAATTATTTGACTACTCATTGATCTTCACTTATATCTTTTTGGAGTAGTTTACCATTTACTCTCGTACTTCACTTATATCCCATGAGTAAATGGTTGAATGAATTGAATACCATAAATCTGACATTGTATACATTTCATATGCTTATCTCATGGGGAATAATGACTTCACTTATAAGAAGTATAGGTGGTAAAATTTATTGAAAGTTAACAAACATAACATTGGTCACTTGAACAATCCATGAAAGAATATTGAAGGAAGAGAGGTTTCACATATAAATATACTATCTTGGACATCTTCTATGATTGTGAGCCCCATTAATTATTTTCAAACTTGAGCAAATTAGTTGAAGTTGGACAAGGAAGACAATGTAATGAGTTATGTTTGGGTATATTTGTATAGAAGCTATATTGTTATGGATCCTCCAACATGTGGTGCTTGCTTAGGATCTTTTGCTAGCCTTCACCTGTACTAAGCGGGAATACTGCTTGTGCATCCACTTCCTTAAACCCAAAGTTATTCCATATGAGTCCACCATACCTAGCTATATGTGGTATTTACCTGCCGTTCCAAGTAAATTTGCATGTGCCACACTCTAAACCTTCAAATAATAATCTGTTTTGTATGCCCGAATCGCTCATGTAGCGACTGGGGGCTGTCAGTATCTTCCATGCTAGGTGGGTTATTCTCACGATGAGTGTTTATTCACTTGTCATTCATGAGAAAGTGGTTGGTAATTGGGATGTCCAGTTCTATGATCAAAATCAAAATATAATAATGAAACAAAACTCCCCAGGACTGTTGTTGGTATGGATGGTACCCGTGGATTCGGCTAGTCCTGGAGTGTGATTGTTGGTGGAGGG
>NC_057804.1:187917866-187965708 GCF_018294505.1 Triticum aestivum
GGGGGTAAAAAATTTACCTTTCTGTTTGGGAACCGCCTATAATGTATCTAGCATGGAAGATAGTGAGATCTCTTGGTTGTTATGTTGACAATGAGAGCATACCGCTCAAAATTATATTCATCTCTGTTTTAAAAGCTTCGAGCTCTGGCACCTCTGCTAATCCCTACTTCCCTCTGCGAAGGGCCTATATTTTACTTTTATGCAAGAGTCAGTAGTATTCCTTTCCATTTCAACCCCAATTATTCTTTAGTTGGCAAGTATCATGTGGTGGGGAAAGATCCAAGCATATATGGCCATTCAAATATATTTGATCATGAATTATTATTGTTGACAATTATCTATATGATAAATAAGTTAGGAGGAGAAACATTAAGCCCCTATCTTTCTATGCGTCCGATGGATGCTATTTGTTCTAAAAATATGCTTTGAGTGTCAGCAATCATAGAAGACTATATGATGGTTGAGTATGTGGAATTTTCTAAATCAAAGCTCTTACATAGACCCTTCCTGAAAATAAGATGAATTGCAATTGTTTGATGACCGAGAACATAGTTTGTTAGTTTTCAAGAAAAGTTTATCGTCTATGCTTTAACATGTAAACAACTCATTACTTGATCATGAGAAGTTTTATGAAATGAGCTATTGTTTATGATATATAATGATGCTAGAAAAAGTGATTGGAATTATCATTGATCAAACTTGTGCATTTGCTAGCATTCACACTTCATATTTTTTTCTTTTATCATTTACCTACTCGAGGACGAGCAGGAATTAAGCTTGGGGATGCTGATATGTCTCCAACGTATCTATAATTTATGAAGTATTCATGCCATGTTTGCAACGATTTTATATGGTTTTGGTACGAATTTATTAGAACTAACCCGGACTAACGTTGTTTTCAGCAGAAGTACCATGGTGTCGTTTTTTCTGCAGAAATAAAAGTTCTCGGAATGGGCGCTGAAAATTTAGGTGACTTTTTATGGACCAAAATAGACCCCCGGAGCATCGGAGCCAGGCTAGGAAGTGGACGAGGAGTCCACAAGCCTAGGGGAATTCCCCCTCCCACCCCTTGGGCGTGCCCCCTAGCTTGTGGGCCCCTCGAGCATCCCCCTAACGTGAGACCGACGCCAAAAATTCCTATAAATCCCAAAACCCCCAGAAAGAAACCTGGATCGGAAGTTCCGCCGCTGCAAGCCTCTATAGCCACGAAAAACCAATCGGGAGCCCCAAGGTGACAATAATTGGGATTCTTTCCTATGATTACCGTAGTTTGAGGAGTTCATGTATTCACTAAGTGCTAATGCTTTGGTTCGGTTCTCTATTAAAAGGAAGCCTTAATATCCCTTAGTTTCCATTAGGACCCCGTTGCCACGGGAGGGTGGGACAAAATATGTCATGCAAGTTCTTTTCCATAAGCATGTTTGACTATTTACGGAATACATGCCTACATTATATTTATGAACTGGAGCTAGTTCTTTGTCGCCCTAGGTTATGACTGATATATGATGAATATCATCCAACGAATTCATGAATCCAATGCCTACAAGTTTTCCACATATTGCTCTTGCTAATTTACTATTGCTATTGCTACTGTCACAATTGCTACAAAATTATTGCTATCATGGTCATCGTTACTATTGTTGTTACCGCTGCCATCAAACTATGATATTACTGTGTTACTGATCACTTTGTTGCAGATATTTAATCTCCGGGTGTGGTTGAATTGACAACTCGACTGCTAATGCTAATATTCTTTGGCTCCCCTTGTGTTGAATCTATAAATTTGGGCTGAATACTCTACCCTCAAAAACAGTTGTGATCCCCTATACTTGTGGTTTATCAAGACCTTTTTCTAACGCCATTGCCGGGGAGCATGGCTATATTTGCTGAGTCACTTGGGATTATTATCTATTTATCACTATGAAGAATCTGAAAGATCCAAGAACCAAGATCGTTCCCTCTAAGACGAGGGGAGGTAAGGAACTGCCATCTAGCTCTGCACTTGATTCACCTTCTGTTTTGAATAGACTTGCAACACCACCACATGCTATTAATTCTGATATGTTGCAAGTTATTGGTGATGCTACTTCTTCTATGAATGATGCTTATGATGATGCTAGTACCTTGCTTGATGATAATGTGCCACTAGGTGAATTTCTTGAGGAACAAATTGCTAGAGCTAAAGATATTGAGAATGTCGAAACTGATGAAGTCTTTGAAATTGAGAATTATGAAACACCTATTAGACCTAGCTCTCCTAGGTTTGAATTGCCTAAGATACCTGAGAGTTATGTTATGGATGAGGAGGTAGCTAGAGACTTTCTTGCTTGCAAGGATAGAGATGATCTTAAGAATTTATTATGCAAACTGAAAGAAAGCTTTTTGAATGCTAGAATGAAATGTGATCCTAAGTTTGCTACTTCACCTATATTTATTACCGGTAAGGATTATGAATTCTCTGTCGACCCATACTTAATTACTTTGGTTGAATCCGATCCTTTCCATGGCTATGAAACTAAAACTTTTATGACACATCTTACTAAATTAAATGATATAGCCACCCTATTTGCTCATGATGAGAAAATTCACTATTACTATATGATACATCTCCAACGTATCTATAATTTTTTATTGTTCCATGCTATTATATTATCCATCTTGGATGTTTTATATGCATTTATATGCTATGTCATATGTTTTTTAGGACTAACCTATTTACCTAGAGCGCAGTGCCAGTTTCTGTTTTTCCTTGTTTTTGAGTATCGCAGAAAAGGAATATCGAACGGAGCCCCATTGACCTGAAAATTTACGGAGAATATTTTTGGACCAGAAGAAGCCCATGAAGCATCAGAGATGGACCAGAAGAGTCCTGATGCCACCACGAGGGTGGAGGGCACGCCCTACCCCCATGGGCGCGCCCCCTACCTCGTGGCTGCCTCGTGGACCCCCCTGACTTGTTCCCAACGCCAACACCTCTTATATGTCCCCAAACTTCTAGAACAGAACCAAGATCGCGAGTTCTGCCGCTTCAAGTCTCTGTAGCCACCAAAAACCAATCGGGGCCCTATTCCGGCACCCTGCCGGAGGGGGAATCCATCACCAGTGGCCATCTCGCTCTCCATGACGAGGAGGGAGTAGTTCACCCTCGGGGTTGAGGGTATGTCCAATAGCTATGTGTTTGATCTCTCTCTCTCTCTCTCTCATGTTCCTGATATGGCACGATCTTGATGTACCGCGAGCTTTGCTATTATAGTTGGATCTTATAATGCTTCTCCCCCTCTACCTTCTTGTAATGGATTGAGTTTTCCCTTTGAAGTTATTTTATCGGATTGAGTCTTTAAGGATTTGAGAACACTTGATGTATGTCTTGCAAGTGCTTATCTGTGGTGACAAATGGGATATTCACGTGATCTACTTGATGTATGTTTTGGTGATCAACTTGCGGGTTCTATGACCTTGTGAACTTATGCATAGGGGTTGGCACACATTTTTGTCTTGACTCTCCGGTAGAAACTTTGGGGCACTCTTTGAAGTTTTTTGTGTTGGTTTGAATAGATGAATATGAGATTGTGTGATGCATATCGTATAATCATACCCGCGGATACTTGAGGTGACATTGGAGTATCTAGGTGACATTATGGTTTTGGTTGATGTGTGTCTTAAGGTGTTATTTTACTACGAACTCTAGGGATGTTTGTGACACTTATAGGAATAGCCCAATGGATTGATCGGAAAGAATAACTTTGAGGTGGTTTCATACCCTACAATAATCTCTTCGTTTGTTCTCCGCTATTAGTGACTTTGTAGTGACTCTTTTATGCACGTTGAAGGATTGTTATATGATCTAATTATGTTATTATTGTTGAGATAACTTGCACTAGTGAAAGTGTGAACCCCAGGCCTTGTTTCGAAGAATTGCAATACCGTTTTCGCTCACTTTTGTTACTTGCTACCTTGCTGTTTTTATATTTCCAGATTACAAAAACCTATATCTACCATCCATATTACGCTTGTATCACCATCTCTTCACCGAACTAGTGCACCTATACAATTTACCTTTGTATTGGGTGTGTTGGGGACACAAGAGACTCTTTGTTATTTGGTTGCTGAGTTGTTTGAGAGAGACCATCTTCATCCTACGCCTCCCATGGATTGATAAACCTTAGGTCATCCACTTGAGGGAAATTTGCTACTGTCCTACAAACCTCTCCACTTGGAGGCCGAACAATGTCTACAAGAAGAAGGTTGCATAGTAGACATCAAGCTCTTTTCTGGCGACATTGCCGGGGAGGTGAGTGCTTGAAGGTATATCTTTAAATCTAGCAATCGAATCTTTTAGTTTCTTGTTTTATCACTAGTTTAGTCTATAAAAGAAAACTACAAAAAATATAATTGAGGTTGCCTCATATGCTTCATCTTTTTAATGGCTTTCGTGAAAATGATGGGAAGGAAAATTGTGCTCGAGTGCTAGAAGAAGAACGCATTAAATTTTTTGGCACTAAGTCTTTGAATGATGAGCATGATTGCAATGTTGTTAATATTAATTCTTTGGATATCCATGATGCTAATGATATGCAAAGCCACAAGCTTGGGGATGCTATGTTTAATGAAGATGATATTTTTAGTCTCCCATGTTTTGATATGCAAATTTATTATGGTGAAAGCATGCCTCCTATTTATGATGATTATATTGATTAAAGTGGATTTGGAGAGGTCATGCCTTTATTTAGTAATGATTCCAATATCTCGGAAGAGGTTTCAATTGATTATGATGAGAACAAAGTTGCTACTTATGATGATTATTGTGATGATACTTATGTTATAAAAAGTAGTGATGATTATATTTATAAAACTTGTCATGATCATGATTACCCTTTTTCTGAACATTACTCTTTTAATGTGGAAACAATTTATAGTATTCGAGTTTCTTATGATACTCCCACTATTCCAAATGAGAAGAATTTTGCTTATGTGGAGAGTAATACAATTTCTATGCTTGTGCATCATGAAAATAATGCTTTATGTGATAGTTATATTGTTGAATTCATTCATGATGCTACTGAAAATTACTATGAGGAGGAATATATGCTTGTAGGAATTGCAATAATATAAAGTTTCCTTTCTATGTGTTGAAAATCTTGAAGTTATGCTTGTCTTGCCTTCCCATGCTAGTTGATTCTTGCTCCCATAAATTGTTTGCTCAAAAAATCCCTATGCATAGGAAGTGGGTTAGACTTAAATGTGTTATTCATATGCTTCATGATGCTGTCTTTGAAGTTCAATTCTTATCTTTCATGTGAGCATCATTGAAATCATCATGCCTAGCTAAAATTGCATTAAAGAAAAGCGCTTGTTGGGAGACAACCCAATATTTACCCGTACTAATTTTGTGTGTTCACATGATTATGCTACTGTATTAATCATGTTTTATAGCTTTGTCTCAATAAAGTTCCAAGTAAAGCCTTTGGGATAGTGTTGATGATAGTTGACTTGATTCTGTGCAAAAAACAGAATCTTTTGCTCTCAGTCCAGTAATTTTGAAAATTCACTGGAACGTGCATTTTCTTTGAATATTTTACAAAATATTTATATACAAATTTCCTAGATTTTTCCTAATTTTTCAGAATTTTTGGAGTTATAGAGGTATGGAAAGTTTCCAGATTACTACACTCTGTTCTGTTTTAAACAGATTCTATTTTCTATGTGTTGTTTGCTTATTTTAATGAATCTATGAGTAGTATCGGAGGGTATGAGCCATGAATAAGTTGGAATGCAGTATATATAACACCAATATGAATTTAGAATGAGTACAAAATAGTACCATAAAGTGGTGATTTGCTTTCTTATACTAACGGATCTCATAAGATTTTCTGTTGAGTTTTGTGTTGTGAAGTTTTCAAGTTTTGGGTGAAGTTTGGATGGACTTCAAGGACAACCAAGAGCCTAAGCTTGGGGATGCCCCGGATGGCATCCCCTCTTTCATCTTCGTTCATCGGTAACCTTACCTAGAGTTATATTTTTATTCACCACATGATATGTATTTTTGCTTGGAGCATCATTTTATTTTGTTTTTATTTGCTTGCTGCTTGAATAATATCCCAAGATCTGAAATTCTAAAATGTTAGAGAGTCTTCACATAGTTACATGATTATTCGACTACTCATTGATCTTCACTTATATCTTTTGGAGTAGTTTGTCATTTGCTCTAGTGCTTCACTTATATCTTTTTAGAGCACGGCGGTGGTTTTATTTTGAAGAAATTAATGAACTCTCATGCTTCACTTATATTATTTTGAGAGTCTTAAACAACATCGTAATTTGCTTCGATTAGGAATTTAGTCCTAATATGATGGGCATCCAAGAGGGATATAATAAAAACTTTCATATAAAGTGCATTCAATACTATGAGAAGTTTGATTCCTTATGATTGTCTTGAGATATGAGGATGGCGATATTAGAGTCATGCTAGTGGAGTAATTGTGTATTGTAGAAATACTTGTGTTGAGGTTTGTGATTCCCGTAGCATGCACGTATGGTGAACCGTGATGTAACGAAGTTGGAACATGAGGTATTTTTTGATTGTCATCCTTTGTGTGGAGGTCAGGATCGCGCGATGGTTAACTCCAACCAACCCTTCCCCTAGGAGCAAGCGCGTAGTGCTTGGTTTTGATGACTAATAGATTTTTGCAATAAGTATGTGAGTTATTTATGACCAATGTTGAGTCCATGGATTATAAGCACTCTCACCCTTCCACCATTGCTAGCCTCTCTTGTGTCGCGCAACTTTTGCCGATATCATACACCCACCATATACCTTCCTCAAACCAGCCACCATACCTACCTATTATGGCATTTCCATAGCCATTCCGAGATATATTGCCATGCAACTTTCCACCGTTTCATTTATTATGACATGCTTCACCATTGTCATATTTCTTTGCATGATCATGTAGTTGACATCGTATTTATGGCAAAGCCACCTTTCATAATTCTTTCATACATGTCACTTTTCATTCATTGCACATCCCGGTACACCGCCGGAGGCGTTCATATAGAGTCATATTTTGTTCTAAGTATCGAGTTGTAATTCTTGAGTTGTAAGTAAATAAAAGTGTGATGATTTTCCAGTGAAGAAAGGATGATGTAGACTATGATTCCCCCACAAGTCGGGATGAGACGTGATGACCCACAAGTATAGGGGATCTATCGTAGTCCTTTCGATAAGTAAGAGTGTCGAACCCAACGAGGAGAAGAAGGAAATGACAAGCGGTTTTCTGTAAGGTATTCTCTGCAAGCACTGAAATTATCGGTAACAGATAGTTTTGTGATAAGATAATTCGTAACGGGTAACAAGTAACAAAAATAACTAAGGTGCAGCAAGGTAGCCCAATCCTTTTTGTAGCAAAGGACAAGCTTGTACAAACTCTTATATAAAGCAAAGTGATCCCGTGGACACATGGGAATTTCTGTCAAGCTAGTTTTCATCATGCTCATATGATTCGCATTCGTTACTTTGATAATTTGATATGTGGGTGGACCGGTGCTTGGGTACTGCTCTTCCTTGGAAAATCATCCCACTTATGATTAACCCCTCTCTCAAGCATCCGCAACTACGAAATAAGAATTAAGGTAAACCTAACCATAGCATGAAACATATGGATCCAAATCAGCCCCTTACGAAACAACGCATAAACTAGGGTTTAAGCTTCTGTCACTCTAGCAACCCATCATCTACTTATTAATTCCCAATGCCTTCCCCTAGGCCCAAACAATGGTGAAGTGTCTTGTAGTCGACGTTCACATAACACCACTAGAGGAGAGACAACATACATCTCATCAAAATATCGAACGAACACCAAATTCACATGATTACTTATAACAAGACTTCTCCCATGCCCTCAGGAACAAACGTAACTACTCACAAATCATATTCATGTTCATAATCAGAGGGGTATTAATATGCATTAAGGATCTAAACATATAATCTTCCACCAAATAAACCAACTAGCATCAACTACAAGGAGTAATCAACACTACTAGCAACCCACAGGTACCAATATGAGGTTTTGAGACAAAGATGAGATGAACTAGGGTTTGAGAGGAGATGGTGCTGGTGAAGATGTTGATGGAGATTGACCCCCTCTTGATGAGAGGATCGATGGTGATGACGATGGCGGAGATTTCCCCCTCCGGGAGAGATGTTTCCCCGGGAGAACAGCTCCGCCAGAGCCCTAGATTGGTCCTGCCCAAGTTCTGCCTCAAGATAGTGGCGCTTTGTCCCAAAAGCTTCCTTATGATTTTTTCCAGGGCAAAAGACACCATATAGCAGAAGATGGACGTCGGGGGCCTGCCAGGTGGCCTAGGAGGCAGGGGCGCACCCTCCACCCTCGTGGCTGGTGGGTGGCCCCCCTTTGGTGCTTTCTTTGCCCAATATTTTTAATATATTCCAAAACTGACTTTCGTGGAGTTTCAGGACTTTTGGAGTTGTGCAGAATAGGTCTCTAATATTCGCTCCTTTTCCAGCCCAGAATTCCAGCTGTCGGCATTCTCCCTCTTCGTGTAAACCTTATAAAATAAGAGAGAAAAGGCATAAGTATTGTGACATAATGTGTAGTAGAAGCCCATAATGCAATAAATATTGATATAAAAGCATGATGCAAAATGGACGTATCAACTCCCCCAAGCTTAGACCTCGCTTGTCCTCAAGCGAAAGCCGATATCGAAAAATATGTCCACATGTTTAGAGATAGAGGTGTTGATAAAATAAAATACGGGCATGAGGGCATCATGATCATTCTTAGAATAGCAACATATATTTTGTCATATGATTTCTTATGCTAAACTAACAATCTATTAAATCGAAACAGACTTTCGCCCAGCTTTATAGATAAAGCAGACGCCCAAACCACGTCTCAACCAAAGTCATAAAAGAGAAAAGCTGGGGCCACACACAAAGACGCCCAAATGAAAGAAACATAAACGACAAAGGCCACCAAGGGAAAGCTATGAAGTAGGTGGGCGGTCGGAGAGCCGACACGCGGTAGACACTAGGGTGTCCAGCAAGAGCTGAAGACGGTCATGATCCCTCGGCCTAGCGAGCGGATGCCAGTACTACAAGAAGGCAAGAAATTTGAAGAACAAGTCAGAAGGATGACGCGAGAACACCCGCTCAATCACCATCTTGTTGCGAGTAGTCCAAAGAGTCCACATCATAGCCGCGAAGATGAGCCAGAACAGTCGGCGCTTACGGCCAACCTGGGTGGCCCTTACCTGCAGAAACTCTGCAAGGTCATGGGCCTCCCACTCTGGTCCTAGAGCCTCATGAACAAAGCACCAAAGTGCCTACGCTGCTACGCAAGAAAACAAAATGTGCGTTCCCGTTTCAAGGAAATGGCACAAAGGGCAAAGGCCATTGCCCGGACCATGGCATTTCAACACCTCAGTCCTAGAAGGGAGATGATCTTGTAGAAGCTACCATACGAAGATCTTAATCTTCAAGGGCATCAGTGGCTTCCACAGTGGGGATAGCCACTATAGAACCGGCACACGACATAATGCCCAGTAGGACGAACTAACGGAGAATTCACCTGAAGGAGAAAGGCTCCAAGAAACAGTGTCAGGGTCCTGGGACAGAGGATGAGGGACTACTTCCCACAGGTCTGTCCATTCCCGTACCTCACCTGGTCCGAATGAGCGGCGAAACGCAATGTTCCATCTGATACGTCTCCAACGTATCTATAATTTATGAAGCATTCATGCTATTATATTATCTGTTTTGGATGTTTATGGGCTTTACTAAGAACTTTTATATTATTTTTGGGACTAACCTATTAACCGGAGGCCCAGCCCAAATTGCTGTTTTCTTGCCTATTTTAGTGTTTCGAAGAAAAGGAATATCAAACGGAGTCCAAACAGAATGAAACATCCGGAAGCGTGATTTTTGGAACGAACGTGATCCAGGAGACGTGGAGCTGAAGTCAGGGAAGCTTCAAGGAGGCCACGAGGAAGGGGGGCGCGCCCACCCCCCTGGGTGCGCCCTCCACCCTCGTTCGCCCATCGAGGCTCCCCCGACTGACTTCTTTTGCCTATATAAGTCCATATACCCTAAAACCTTCGGGGAACACAGTAGATCGGGAGTTCCGCCGCCGCAAGCCTCTATAGTCACCAAACACCTCTCGGGAGCCCGTTCTGACACCCTGCCGGAGGGGGAATCCATCACCGGTGGCCATCTTCATGATCCCGGCGCTCTCCATGACGAGGATGGAGTAGTTCACCCTCGGGGCTGAGGGTACCAGTAGCTATGTGTTTGATCTCTCTCTCTCTCTCTCTCTCTCTCTCTCGTGTTCTTGAGCTGATACGATCTTGATGTATCGCGAGCTTTGCTGTTATAGTTTGATCTTATGATATTTCTCCCCCTCTACTCTCTTGTAATGGATTGTGTTTTCCCTTTGAAGTTATCTTATCGGATTGAGTCTTTAAGGATTTGAGAACACTTGATGTATGTCTTGCCGTTCTTATCTGTGGTGACAATGGGATATTCACGTGATCTACTTGATGTATGTTTTGGTGATCAACTTGTAGGTTCAATGAACTTATGCATAGGGGTTGGCACACGTTTTCGTCTTGACTCTCCGGTAGAAACTTTGGGGCACTCTTTGAAGTACTTTGTGTTCGTTGAACATATGAATCTGAGATTGTGTGATGCATATCGTATAATCATGCCCATAGATACTTGAGGTGACAATGGAGTATCTAGGTGACACTAGGGTTTTGGTTGATTTGTGTCTTAAGGTGTTATTCTAGTATGAACTCTATGATAGATTGAACGGAAAGAATAGCTTCATGTTATTCTTCTACGGACTCTTGAATAGATCGAGCAGAAAGAATAACTTTGAGGTGGTTTCGTACCCTACCATAATCTCTTTTCTCCGCTATTAGTGACTTTGGAGTGACTCTTTGTTGCATGTTGAGGGATAGTTATATGATCCAGTTATGTTATTATTGTTGAGAGAACTTGCACTAGTGAAAGTATGAACCTTAGGCCTTTTTCCTAGCATTGCAATACCGTTTGTGCTCACTTTTATCATTAGTTACCGTGCTGTTTTTATATTTTTCAGATTACAAAAACCTATATCTATTATCCATATTGCACTTGTATCACCATCTCTTCACTGAACTAGTGCACCTATACAATTTACCATTGTATTGGGTGTGTTGGCGACACAAGAGACTCTTTGTTATTTGGTTGCAGGGTTGCTTGAGAGAGACCATCTTCATCCTACGCCTCCTACGGATTGATAAACCGTAGGTCATCCACTTGAGGGAAATTTGCTACTGTTCTACAAAACTCTGCACTTGGAGGCCCAACAACGTTTACAAGGAGAAGGTTGCGTAGTAGACATCAAGCTCTTTTCTGGCGCCGTTGCCGGGGAGGTGAGTGCTTGAAGGTATATCTTTAGATCTTGCAATCGAATCTTTTTGTTTCTTGTTTTATCACTAGTTTAGTCTATAAAAGAAAACTACAAAAAAAATGGAATTGAGTTTGTCTCATACGCTTCATCTTTTTAATATCTTTCGTAAGTATGATGAAAAGGAAAATTGTGCTCAAGTGCTAGAGGAAGAAGTCTATAAAATGTTTGATACTAAATCTTTGAATGATGAGCATGATTGCAATGTTGTTAGTATGAACGCTTTGAATATCCATAGTACTAATGATGATTGCACTAGTTATGATGAAAATGTCTCCTATAAGCATGTCGATTTTTGTGGAGAGCATTGGGTTTGCATGAACACACCAAATAGAGAAGATAGATATTGCAAGAGGCATAAGCATTTAGAAACGAAATTGTTGCAAGAAAGGTTAAATGTGAGTGCTGAAAATTTATATTTCCTTCGCCGTACTTGTGAACTTTGCAATGAAAGTGGTCATTTACATCTCCGATGCAAATTGTTTCATGATCGAATCATGTCCAAAAATTGTGATGATTTGATCTCCCTTGCACATTATAATGAACTTAGTTTGCTTATAGGCTATGAAGAAATGGAACATTTAATTAAGCACCTTCCAGAATTTGCCAGTTATAAACTTCTTGATTTTGATCTAGAGAAGATTTATATGTTTTGTGCCGTGAATTGCATTGAAAATCCTTATATTTCCAATTACCTAAAGAAAAGAAAGCAAATAGAAGATGAATAGAATACTAATGAAAGGGAAGAGACTTCCCGATATCCTCCTATTATTTCTTATGATGAATCAGGTAACGAGGAGGAGCTTTCTATTCAACCAATCTCATCAATAAGGAGCTCAAATAAGAAGGTTGAACCCACACATAATGTGAAGAAGAAAAAGAAAAAACGGAGACAAAGGTAGAAAGGTATCTCTCCCAAATGATGTTGCTCCTACTACTCATTGTGATGATGATAATTGCTATACTATTGGTGCTATCCATACTATTAATGATGAGAGTGATTATGCTTATGATATGAAAAGGCCTAAGCTTGGGGAAACTATGTTTGATGAGGATGAAATATTTGCGAATGTATTTGCTGAAATTAATGTTTGTCCCAAGCTTGGGGATGCTACGTTTAATGAAGATGATATTTTTAGCCTCCCAAGTTTTGATATGCAAAGTTGTTACGATGATAGCATGCCTCTTACCTATGATGATTATATTGATGAAAGTGGGTTTGGAAGAGTGTCAACTTTAGGAAGTAATGATCCCACTATTTTGGAGGATGTTGAATCTTATAATATTTATGAAAGTGGATTTGGAGAGGTCATGACTTTATTTAGTGATGAGTCCACTATTTTGGAAGAGGTTTCAATCAATTATGATGAGAACAAAGTTGCTACTTATAATGATTATTGTGATGAAACTTATGCTATAAAAAGTAGTGATGATTATATTTATAAAACTTGTCATGATTATGATTATCCTTTTTCTGAACATTACTCTCTTAATGTAGAAACAATTTATAGTATTCGAGTTTCTTATGATACTCCCACTATTCCTAATGAGAAGAATTTTGCTTATGTGGAGAGTAGTAAATTTTCTATGCTTGTAGATCATGAAAAGAATGCTTTAGGTGTTGGTTATATTGTTGAATTCATTCATGATGCTACTGAAAATTATTATGAGGGAGGACTATATGCTTGTAGGAGTTGCAATAATATCAAGTTTCCTCTCGATGTGCTTAAAGTTTTGAAGTTATGCTTGTTTAGCCTTCCTATGCTAGTTGATTATTGTTCCCATAAGTTGTTTTCTCACAAAATCCCTATGCATAGGAAGTGGGTTAGGCTTAAATGTGCTAGTCATATGCTTCATGATTCTCCCATTATGTTTCAATTCTTATCTTTTATGTGAGCATCATTGTCATCATCATGCCTAGCTCGAAAGGCATTAAAGAAAAGCGCTTGTTGGGACACAACCCAATATCTACCTTACTGTTTTTGTGTTTCCACATGACTATGCTACTGTAGTAATAATTTTTTATAGCTTTTGTTTCAATAAAGTTCCAAGTAAGACCTTTAGGATAGCTTACGGTGATAGTTGTGTTGATCCTGCTGAAAATCAGAAACTTTTGGACCCAGTAAATTAGTTTTTATAATTCACAGAAACGTGATTTTTATCTGATTCGTTTTGCTCAGGATTGGTACACAACTTCCTTAGGTCTTACTAATTTGGTAGGATTTTTGGAGTTCCATAAGTATACGTTTGATACAGATTACTACAGACTGTTCTGTTTTTGACAGATTCTGTTTTCTATGTGTTGTTTGCTTATTTTGATGAATCTATGAGTAGTATCGGTGGGTATGAACCATATAGAAGTTGGAATACAGTATATATTACACCAATATGAATTTAGAATGAGTTCATTACAGTACCTAAGTGGTGGTTTTATTTTCTTATACTAACGGAGCTTACGAGTTTTCTGCTGAGTTTTGTGTTGTGAGGTTTTCAAGTTTTGGGTAAAGATTCGATGGACTATGGAATAAGGAGTGGCAAGAGCCTAAGCTTGGGGATGACCAAGGAACCCCAAGGCAATATTCAAGGACAACCAAGAGCCGAAGCTTGGGGATGCCCCGGATGGCATCCCCTCTTTCGTCTTCGTCTATCGGTAACTTTACTTGGAGCTATATTTTTATTCACCACATAATACGTGTTTTGCTTGGAGCATCATTTTCTCTTGTTAGTATTTGCTTTCTGTTATTTAGAATAATTTTTTGCATCTATATTTTCGATAAAAATGTTAAGGATAGCGTTTACCATGCTTATTTTGCTAGTATACATGTTGCTGTTTGAAAACAGAAAGTTTACCGCTGTTGCAAAAATTCCCTGGAAAAGTCAGAGAATGGTATAATGTTGAAACTTTTTGCATACTGAGCTCTGATAAATCTTCTACAGTGAGGTATTTTTCTCATAATTTTTGGAGTTAGGTATGTATGATGAATCTTGCATTCTTTACAGACTATACTGTTTTGGCAGATTGCTGTTATGGTTGCATTGTCTGCATATGTTTGCTTGTTTAATGATTCTGTTTGAGGATAGGAGTATTAAATATGCAGAGGCATTTAGTATGCAATGTTGAATAATAATTTTAGTGATTTGTTACAGTAGAAAATGATAAGGTTTTTGCATTGGTTTATACTAACTTATCTCACGAGTTCTTGTTGAGTTTGGTGTGGATGAAGCTTTAGAGATTTAGGAAACCGAGATATAAAAGGAATTAAGGAGACACAAAAGCTCAAGCTTGGGGATGCCCAAGGCATCCCAAGATAATATTTCAAGAAGTCTCAAGCATCTAAGCTTGGGGATGCCCCGGTAGGCATCCCACCTTTCTTCTTCAACAATTATCGGTTAGTATCAGTTGAACCTAAGTTTTTGCTTCTTCACATAAGTTGTGCTATCCTTGCAATGCCATTTTATTTTGCTTTCTGTTTGAATAAAATACCAAGATCTGGAATTCTTAAATGAGACAGAGTCTTCACATAGTTATGTAATTATTTAGCTACTCATTGATCCTCACTTATATCTTTTTGGGGTAGTTTGTCATTTACTCGTGTGCTTCACTTATATCCTATGAGTAAATGGTTGAATGAGTTGAATGTCATAAATCTGAAATTATATATGTTTCATTTGCTTTTCCCATGGGGAGTAATAACTTCACATCTAAGAAGTAGAGATGGTAAATTTATTGAAGGTTAGCAAGCATTGTATTGGTCATTTGAACAATTCATGAAAGAATATTGAAGGAAGAGAGATTTCACATATAAATATACTATCTTAGACATCTTCTATGATTGTGAGCCCCATTAATTATTTTAGTTGAAGTTGGACAAGGAAGACAACGTAATGAGTTATGCTTGGGTATATTTGTATAGAAGTTATATTGTTATAGATCCTCCAACATGTGGTGCTTGCTTTTTAGAAACCTTTGCTAACCAAAATATCTGTACTAAGCAGGAATACTGCTTGTGCATCCAAATTCCTTGAACCAAGTTTCTTTCATGAGTGTCCACCATACCTACCAATATGCGGTATTTACCTGCCGTTCCAAGTAAATTTGCATGTGCCAAACTCTAAACCTTCAAATAATAATCTGTTTTGTATGCCCGAATCGCTCATGTAGCGACCAGGGGCTGTCAGTATCTTCCATGCTAGGTGGGTTATTCTCAAGACGAGTGTACTCCGCTCATCATTCACGAGAGAAATGGCTGGTAACCGGGATGCCCAGTCCCATGATCAAAAGATCAAAATCAAATCAAAAATAATTGCAAAAAAACTCCCCTTGGATTGATGTTAGTTGGACGACACCCGTTGTTTCAAACAAGCCGTGGAGTGTGATTGTTGGTGGAGGGGGAGTAAAAACTTTACCATTCTGTTTGGGAACCGCCTATAATGTATGTAGTATGGAAGATATTGGGAACTCTTGGTTGTTATGTTGACAATGAAAGCATACCTCTCAAAATTATTTTCATCTCTATTTCAAAATTGAGCTCTGGCACCTCTGCAAATCCCTGCTTCCCTCTGCGAAGGGCCTATCTTTTACTTTTATGCAAGAGTCAGTAGTATTCCTTCTCATTCCTGCCTACTCTTTAGTTGGCAAGCATCGTGCGTTGGGGAAAGATCTAAGCATATATGTCCATGCAAATATATTTGATCATGAATTATTATTGTTGACAATTATCTATATGATAAGTGAGTTGGGAGGCGAAACACTAAGCCCCTATCTTTCTCTGTGTTCGATGGATGCTATTTGTTCTAAAAATATGCTTTGAGTGGTAGCAATCATGGAAGACTATATGATGGTTGAGTATGTGGAGTTTGCTAAATCAAAGCTCTGACATAGACCCTTCCTGAAAATAAGATGAATTATAATTGTTTGATGACTGAGAATGAAGTTTTCTAGTTTTCAAGAAAGTTTATGGTCTATGCTTTAACATGTGATTAGCTTGTTACTTGATCTTGAGAAGTTGTATGAGATGAACTACTGTTATGACATATAATCATGCTAGAAAAGGTGATTGAAATTATCATTTATCAAACTTGTGCACCTTCTAGCATTCACACTTCATAAATTCTTTATTTTATCATTTACCTACTCGAGGATGAGTAGGAATTAAGCTTGGGGATGCTGATACGTCTCCAACGTATCTATAATTTATGAAGCATTCATGCTATCATATTATCTGTTTTGGATATTTATGGGCTTTACTAAGCACTTTTATATTATTTTTGGGAGTAACCTATTAACCGGAGGCCCATCCCAGATTGTTGTTTTCTTGCCTATTTCAGTGTTTTGAAGAAAAGGAATATCAAACGGAGTCCAAACGGAATGAAACCTTCGGGAGCGTGATTTTTGGAACGAACGTGATCCAGGAGACGTGGAGCTGAAGTGAGGGAAGCTTCATGGAGGCCACAAGGCAGGGGGGCGCGCCCACCCCCTGGGCACACCCTCCACCCTTGTGGGCCCCTCGAGGCTCCCCCGACCGACTTCTTTCGCCTATATAAGTCCATATACCCTAAAACCTTCGGGGAACACAATAGATCGGGAGTTCCGCCGCCACAAGCCTCTGTAGCCACCAAAAACCTCTTGGGAGCCCGTTCCGGCACCCTGCCGGAGGGGGAATCCATCACCGGTGGCCATCTTCATCATGCCGACGCTCTCCATGATGAGGAGGGAGTAGTTCACCCTCAGGGCTGAGGGTATGTACCAGTAGCTATGTGTTTGATGTCTGTCTCTCTCGTGTTCTTGAGGTGATACGATCTTGATGTATCACGAGCTTTGTTGTTATAGTTGGATCTTATGATGTTTCTCCCCCTCTACTCTCTTGTAATGGATTGAGTTTTCCCTTTGAAGTTATCTTATCGGATTGAGTCTTTAAGGATTTGAGAACACTTGATGTATGTCTTGCCGTGCTTATCTGTGGTGACAATGGGATATTCACGTGATCTACTTGATGTATGTTTTGGTGATCAACTTGTAGGTTCAATGAACTTATGCATAGGGGTTGGCACACGTTTTTGTCTTGACTCTCCGGTAGAAACTTTGGGGCACTCTTTGAAGTACTTTGTGTTCGTTGAACAGATGAATCTGAGATTGTGTGATGCATATCGTATAATCATGCCCACGGATACTTGAGGTGACAATGGAGTATCTAGGTGACACTAGGGTTTTGGTTGATTTGTGTCTTAAGGTGTTATTCTAGTATGAACTCTATGATAGATTGAACGGAAAGAATAGCTTCATGTTATTCTTCTACGGACTCTTGAATAGATCAAGCAGAAAGAATAACTTTGAGGTGGTTTCGTACCCTACCATAAGCTCTTCGTCTGTTCTCTGCTATTAGTGACTTTGGAGTGACTCTTTGTTGCATGTTGAGGGATAGTTATATGATCTAGTTATGTTATTATTGTTGAGAGAACTTGCACTAGTGAAAGTATGAACCTTAGGCCTTGTTTCCTAGCATTGCAATATCGTTTGTGCTCACTTTTATCATTAGTTACCTTGCTGTTTTTATATTTTCAGATTACAAAAACCTATATCTATTATCCATATTGCACTTGTATCACCATCTCCTCGTCGAACTAGTGCACCTATACAATTTACCATTGCATTGGGTGTGTTGGGGACACAAGAGACTCTTTGTTATTTTGTTGCAGGGTTGCTTGAGAGAGACCATCTTCATCCTATGCCTCTCACGGATTGATAAACCTTAGGTCATCCACTTGAGGGAAATTTGCTACTGTCCTACAAACCTCTGCACTTGGAGGCCCAACAACGTCTACAAGGAGAAGGTTGCGTAGTAGACATCACCATCCCTCATCCAAAGCAGCCACAGAAACAAGGATAGCAGAAGATGGACGTCGGGGGCCTGCCAGGTGGCCCAGGAGGCAGGGGCGCACCCTCCACCCTCGTGGCTGGTGGGTGGCCCGCCTTTTGTGCTTTCTTCGCCCAATATTTTTAGTATATTCCAAAACTGACTTTCGTGGAGTTTCAGGACTTTTGGAGTTGTGCAGAATAGGTCTCTAATATTTGCTCCTTTTCCAGCCCAGAATTCCAGCTGTCGGCATTCTCCCTCTTCGTGTAAACCTTATAAAATAAGAGAGAAAAGGCATAAGTATTGTGACATAATGTGTAGTAGAAGCCCATAATGCAATAAATATTTATACAAAAGCATGATGCAAAATGGACGTATCAACTCCCCCAAGCTTAGACCTCGCTTGTCCTCAAGCGAAAGCCGATATCGAAAAATATGTCCACATGTTTAGAGATAGAGGTGTCGATAAAATAAAATACGGACATGAGGGCATCATGATCATTCTTAGAATAGCAACATATATTTTGTCATATGATTTCTTATTCTAAACTAACAATCTATTAAATCGAAACAGACTTTCGCCCCGCTTTATAGATAAAGCAGACGCCCAAACCAAGTCTCAACCAAAGTCATAAAAGAGAAAAGCTGGGGCCACACACAAAGATGCCCAAATGAAAGAAACATAAACGACAAAGGCCACCAGGGGAAAGCTATGAAGTAGGTGGGCGGTCGGAGAGCCGACACGCGGTAGACACCAGGGTGTCCAGCAAGAGCTGAAGACAATCACGATCCCTCGGCCTAGCGAGCGGATGCCAGTACTACAAGAAGGCAAGAAATCTGAAGAACGAGTCAGAAGGACAAAATGTGCGTTCCCGTTTCAAGGAAATGGCACAAAGGGCAAAGGCCATTGCCCGGACCATCGCATTTCAACACCTCAGTCCTAGAAGGGAGATGATCTTGTAGAAGCTACCATACAAAGATCTTAATCTTCAAGGGCATCAGTGGCTTCCACAGTGGGGATAGCCACTATAGAACCGGCACATGACATAATGCCCAGTAGGACGAACTAACGGAGAATTCACCTGAAGGAGAAAGGCTCCAAGAAACAGTGTCAGGGTCCTGGGACAGAGGATGAGGGACTACTTCCCATAGGTCTGTCCATTCCCGTACCTCACCTGGTCCGAATGAGCGGCGAAACGCAATGTTCCATCTGATACGTCTCCAACGTATCTATAATTTATGAAGCATTCATGCTATTATATTATCTGTTTTGGATGTTTATGGGCTTTACTAAGCACTTTTATATTATTTTTGGGACTAACCTATTAACCGGAGGCCCATCCCAGATTGTTGTTTTCTTGCCTATTTTAGTGTTTCGAAGAAAAGGAATATCAAACGGAGTCCAAACAGAATGAAACATCCGGAAGCGTGATTTTTGGAACGAACGTGATCCAGGAGACGTGGAGCTGAAGTCAGGGAAGCTTCAAGGAGGCCACGAGGCAGGGGGGCGCGCCCACCCCCCTGGGCGCGCCCTCCACCCTCGTGGGCCCATCGAGGCTCCCCCGACCGACTTCTTTCGCCTATATAAGTCCATATACCCTAAAACCTTCGGGGAACACAATAGATCGGGAGTTCCGCCGCCGCAAGCCTCTGTAGCCACCAAAAACCTCTTGGGAGCCCGTTCCGGCACCCTGCCGGAGGGGGAATCCATCACCGGTGGCCATCTTCATCATGCCGACGCTCTCCATGATGAGGAGGGAGTAGTTCACCCTCGGGGCTAAGGGTATGTACCAGTAGCTATGTGTTTGATGTCTGTCTCTCTCGTGTTCTTGAGGTGATACGATCTTGATGTATCACGAGCTTTGTTGTTATAGTTGGATCTTATGATGTTTCTCCCCCTCTACTCTCTTGTAATGGATTGAGTTTTCCCTTTGAAGTTATCTTATCGGATTGAGTCTTTAAGGATTTGAGAACACTTGATGTATGTCTTGCCGTGCTTATCTGTGGTGACAATGGGATATTCACGTGATCTACTTGATGTATGTTTTGGTGATCAACTTGTGGGTTCAATGAACTTATGCATAGGGGTTGGCACACGTTTTCGTCTTGACTCTCCGGTAGAAACTTTGGGGCACTCTTTGAAGTACTTTGTGTTCGTTGAACAGATGAATCTGAGATTGTGTGATGCATATCGTATAATCATGCCCACGGATACTTGAGGTGACAATGGAGTATCTAGGTGACACTAGGGTTTTGGTTGATTTGTGTCTTAAGGTGTTATTCTAGTATGAACTCTATGATAGATTGAACGGAAAGAATAGCTTCATGTTATTCTTCTACGGACTCTTGAATAGATCGAGCAGAAAGAATAACTTTGAGGTGGTTTCGTACCCTACCATAAGCTCTTCGTCTGTTCTCTGCTATTAGTGACTTTGGAGTGACTCTTTGTTGCATGTTGAGGGATAGTTATATGATCTAGTTATGTTATTATTGTTGAGAGAACTTGCACTAGTGAAAGTATGAACCTTAGGCCTTGTTTCCTAGCATTGCAATACCGTTTGTGCTCACTTTTATCATTAGTTACCTTGCTGTTTTTATATTTTGAGATTACAAAAACCTATATCTATTATCCATATTGCACTTGTATCACCATCTCCTCGCCGAACTAGTGCACCTATACAATTTACCATTGCATTGGGTGTGTTGGGGACACAAGAGACTCTTTGTTATTTTGTTGCAGGGTTGCTTGAGAGAGACCATCTTCATCCTATGCCTCTCACGGATTGATAAACCTTAGGTCATCCACTTGAGGGAAATTTGCTACTGTCCTACAAACCTCTGCACTTGGAGGCCCAACAACGTCTACAAGGAGAAGGTTGCGTAGTAGACATCACCATCCCTCATCCAAAGCAGCCACAGAAACAAGGATAGCAGAAGATGGACGTCGGGGGACTGCCAGGTGGCCCAGGAGGCAGGGGCGCACCCTCCACCCTCGTGGCTGGTGGGTGGCCCGCCTTTTGTGCTTTCTTCGCCCAATATTTTTAGTATATTCCAAAACTGACTTTCGTGGAGTTTCAGGACTTTTGGAGTTGTGCAGAATAGGTCTCTAATATTTGCTCCTTTTCCAGCCCAGCATTCCAGCTGTCGGCATTCTCCCTCTTCGTGTAAACCTTATAAAATAAGAGAGAAAAGGCATAAGTATTGTGACATAATGTGTAGTAGAAGCCCATAATGCAATAAATATTTATACAAAAGCATGATGCAAAATGGACGTATCAACTCCCCCAAGCTTAGACCTCGCTTGTCCTCAAGCGAAAGCCGATATCGAAAAATATGTCCACATGTTTAGAGATAGAGGTGTCGATAAAAGAAAATACGGACATGAGGGCATCATGATCATTCTTAGAATAGCAACATATATTTTGTCATATGATTTCTTATGCTAAACTAACAATCTATTAAATCGAAACAGACTTTCGCCCCGCTTTATAGATAAAGCAGACGCCCAAACCACGTCTCAACCAAAGTCATAAAAGAGAAAAGCTGGGGCCACACACAAAGATGCCCAAATGAAAGAAACATAAACGACAAAGGCCACCCGGGGAAAGCTATGAAGTAGGTGGCCGGTCGGAGAGCCGACACGCGGTAGACACCAGGGTGTCCAGCAAGAGCTGAAGACGATCACGATCCCTCGGCCTAGCGAGCGGATGCCAGTACTACAAGAAGGCAAGAAATCTGAAGAACGAGTCAGAAGGACGACACGGGAACACCCGCTCAATCACCATCTTGTTGCGAGTAGTCCAAAGAGTCCACATCATAGCCGCGAAGATGAGCCAGAACAGTCGGCGCTTATGGCCAACCTGGGTGGCCCTTACCTGCAGAAACTCTGCAAGGTCATGGGCCTCCCACTCTGGTCCTAGAGCCTCATGAACAAAGCACCAAAGTGCCTACGCTGCTACGCAAGAAAACAAAATGTGCGTTCCCGTTTCAAGGAAATGGCACAAAGGGCAAAGGCCATTGCCCGGACCATGGCATTTCAACACCTCAGTCCTAGAAGGGAGATGATCTTGTAGAAGCTACCATACGAAGATCTTAATCTTCAAGGGCATCAGTGGCTTCCACAGTGGGGATAGCCACTATAGAACCGGCACACGACATAATGCCCAGTAGGACGAACTAACAGAGAATTCACCTGAAGGAGAAAGGCTCCAAGAAACAGTGTCAGGGTCCTGGGACAGAGGATGAGGGACTACTTCCCACAGGTCTGTCCATTCCCGTACCTCACCTGGTCCGAATGAGCGGCGAAACGCAATGTTCCATCTGATACGTCTCCAACGTATCTATAATTTATGAAGCATTCATGCTATTATATTATCTGTTTTGGATGTTTATGGGCTTTACTAAGCACTTTTATATTATTTTTGGGACTAACCTATTAACCGGAGGCCCATCCCAGATTGTTGTTTTCTTGCCTATTTTAGTGTTTCGAAGAAAAGGAATATCAAACGGAGTCCAAACAGAATGAAACATCCGGAAGCGTGATTTTTGGAACGAACGTGATCCAGGAGACGTGGAGCTGAAGTCAGGGAAGCTTCAAGGAGGCCACGAGGCAGGGGGGCGCGCCCACCCCCCTGGGCGCGCCCTCCACCCTCGTGGGCCCATCGAGGCTCCCCCGACCGACTTCTTTCGCCTATATAAGTCCATATACCCTAAAACCTTCGGGGAACACAATAGATCGGGAGTTCCGCCGCCACAAGCCTCTGTAGCCACCAAAAACCTCTTGGGAGCCCGTTCCAGCACCCTGCCGGAGGGGGAATCCATCACCGGTGGCCATCTTCATCATGCCGACGCTCTCCATGATGAGGAGGGAGTAGTTCACCCTCGGGGCTGAGGGTATGTACCAGTAGCTATGTGTTTGATGTCTGTCTCTCTCGTGTTCTTGAGGTGATACGATCTTGATGTATCACGAGCTTTGTTGTTATAGTTGGATCTTATGATGTTTCTCCCCCTCTGCTCTCTTGTAATGGATTGATTTTTCCCTTTGAAGTTATCTTATCGGATTGAGTCTTTAAGGATTTGAGAACACTTGATGTATGTCTTGCCGTGCTTATCTGTGGTGACAATGGGATATTCACGTGATCTACTTGATGTATGTTTTGGTGATCAACTTGTGGGTTCAATGAACTTATGCATAGGGGTTGGCACACGTTTTCGTCTTGACTCTCCGGTAGAAACTTTGGGGCACTCTTTGAAGTAGTTTGTGTTGGTTGAATAGATGAATCTGAGATTGTGTGATGCATATCGTATAATCATGCCCACTGATACTTGAGGTGACAATGGAGTATCTTGGTAACATTAGGGTTTTGGTTGATTTGTGTCTTAAGGTGTTATTCTAGTATGAACTCTATGATAGATTGAACGGAAAGAATAGCTTCATGTTATTCTTCTACGGACTCTTGAATAGATCGAGCAGAATGAATAACTTTGCGGTGGTTTCGTACCCTACCATAATCTCTTCGTCTGTTCTCCGCTATTAGTGACTTTGGAGTGACTCTTTGTTGCATGTTGAGGGATAGTTATATGATCTAGTTATGTTATTATTGTTGAGAGAACTTGCACTGGTGAAAGTATGAACCTTAGGCCTTGTTTTCTAGCATTGCAATACCGTTTGTGCTCACTTTTATCATTAGTTACCTTGCTGTTTTTATATTTTCAGATTACAAAAACCTATATCTATTATCCATATTGCACTTGTATCACCATCTCCTCGCCGAACTAGTGCACCTATACAATTTACCATTGCATTGGGTGTGTTGGGGACACAAGAGACTCTTTGTTATTTCATTGCAGGGTTGCTTGAGAGAGACCATCTTCATCCTACGCCTCTCACGGATTGATAAACCTTAGGTCATCCACTTGAGGGAAATTTGCTACTGTCCTACAAACCTCTGCACTTGGAGGCCCAACAACGTCTACAAGGATAAGGTTGCGTAGTAGACATCACCATCCGTCATCCAAAGCAGCCACAGAAACAAGGATGGCTGGGTCATCACAAATCGCAAAGAGCCTCGGGAACGCAAGCGGTGAGGCTCGCCCTCCATCCAGGGGTCCAACCAAAGCTGGGTCCCAGCCCCATTGCCAACCTAGAAATGCAAACCCAGCCTAATCTCTTCCTTGATGGCCTGAATAGATTTCCAGAACTGGGACCTAGCTGAGTGAGAGCAAGCCAGGAGGGGTTGTCCCTGCAAGTACTTGGACTCAATCAGCTGCAGCCAGAAACCTCCATCTCCCCGCAAGATCCGCCAAACCCAACGCAGCATAAGTGCATCGTTCATCCGGCGAGACGCAGGGATGCCCAACCAACCTCGGTCCTTTGGCAAGCATATGTCAGCCCACTTCACCATATGGTACTTGGGCCGACCATCCCCTGCCTGCCAGAAGAACCTAGCCAGCTCCTTGTCAAAGGATCTATGTACACCTTCGGGCAGGATGTACATCCCCATCATATACATGGGGAGACTGGCAAGGTTAGAGCTAATGAGGACAATTTTGCTTCCTTTAGAAGTGAACCTACCGCACCAGGGCTCCGCACGGGACACTACTCGTCTCGCAAGCAGATCATACCCACTCACCAAAATCCTGGACTCATCCAGGGCATCCCCAAGTAGGATATGGGGAATGACACCAACCTACAGTTGAGGTTATCCGCGATCCAAAGTTTCTCAGCCTCTGAGTAGCCAAGGACCACCACCTCGCTCTTATCAGATTTAATCTTAAGTCCAGACATTTCCTCAAAGCAGAGCAGGAGGAACTTAAGATTGACAATGTCCGAATCCAAGCCTTCCACCATAATCATGGTGTCATCCGCATACTGCAAGTGAGTAACCCCCCCCATCCGGGATGAGGTGACTAACTACACCCTTAAGGTGGCCTGCTAACTTGGCCTTATCTAGGATGCCCGCAAGGGCATCAACTGCGAGGTTGAAAAGCACGGGGGGACAAGGTCCCCTTGCTTTACCCCTCTGGAAGGCTGGAAAAAGGGTCCCACTTCGCCATTGATGTTAATCGCCGTGTTACTAGTTCTAACCAATTGCATGATCCAGGAATGCCACCTCTCATCAAAACCTCATCTCTGCATTACCAACCTCAAAAAGGACCAGTCCAGACGATCGTATGCCTTTTGGAAGTCCAATTGAGGAAGACCCCCTTAAGCCCCTTCGACGCCACCTCGTGGATGATCTCGTGAAGGACAATAATCCCGTCATGGATCCGCCTGCCCTTCAAGAACGTGGACTGAAGGGGGTGGGCAATCCTTTCCACCACGGGGGATAAACAGGTTGTGCAAACCTTCACAAAGATTCGCTCCAGCACGTTGATCACCGTGATGGGGCGGAACTGCCGAATATCCGTAGCCCCAACTACTTTGGGGATCAGAGATATGACACCATAGTTAATCCTAGCCATGTCCAGGGTTCCAATATAGAACTCATGGAACATGGGCATAATGACCGGACGTAGGATCTCCCAGAATTTCTGGAAGAAAACTACTGGGAGGCCATCCAGCCCCAGAGCCGAGCAAGATTTCATAGAAGCAATCGCCTGACCCACCTCCTCAGGAGAGAATGGGAGAGTAAGTTCCACATTCTCTGCATCAGAGACCTGGTCTGCAAGCGGCGTGAAATCAGCGCAGAGGGAGACATCTCCACGCGGATCAGCCGAGAACAACTCGTTATAAAAGGAGTATATATGGGTGGAGATGTCAACTGGGTTCTCCAGAAGGCCATCCCCATCCCAGAGGAAGGGGATGGTACATTTCCTCCTACGGCCATTAGCAATTGCCTGAAAGTACACAGTGTTCGCATCCCACTTAAGGAGCTAGTTCTGCCCCCCTCGACGCTGCCAGAACAGCTCCTTGCTCTTGTAGATGTCCATGAGCGAGGCCTCGAGGGAGTATCTCCTAAGCCAATCGTCAAGAGACAGGCCCTGCTCATCTGCAAGGCCATCCAACACCTTAATCTGATCGAGCAGGGCCCCTTTACGGGCCCGGATGTCAGCGCCAAGGTTCACCCCCTAGCCCTTCATGGCCCGGCGAGCCAATTTAGCACAGTGGTGCCAGACATCCACAACACAGAACACACGAGGCCGCCTCTAGCCAGCGGTCACAAACCAACTCAAGGAAACCTGGTTGCTCTGGCCAAAACATCTCAAAGCGGAAGCGACGGGTCCTAGAGGGGCCTCATCCCCCGATGGGAAAAGCAGGGGGTATGGTCGGAGCCAGTACGAGTGACCACTTTGAGTGAGCACAATGGGAACACCACTTCCCGCTGGGCCGACACAAAGACCCGATCTAAGACACTCCGGATGGGGTCCGACTGCTTATTCGTCCAAGTGAACCTAGCCCCTACGCGGGCTATCTCACGAAGCACAAGGTCCACAATGCAGTCATTGAATAGACGCATGCGAACCCGATCAACATTAGGCGAGCTTTTATAAGAAGCCCACCTAATGAGGTTGAAGTCCTCGGCCACCACTACCGGAGTGGTGCACCTCCCCACCTTATCTTTCAGCTCGGCAAGGAAGGCGGCTGAGCGCCATTGTGGCACCTCGACTCAGAGAAAACCGGAACGCCCCGTATTCCAGCCCAGAGATCGAGAAGAAGTCTTCTGGAATACGGCACTGCTTAGCATAGAACAAACCAGCCTTCTATTATTACATGAATATGATTACAAGGTCTTCGATATTAAAATGAATAACATCGGTACGACGACACTACGCCATCCTCAGTTGCTCTATGCAAGCAGCAGAAACAACTCGAAGCAGCAGAATAGCTCTAGTAGCGGAACAACAGCGACAGTGGTGAACTCCACTCTGCAGGGACTCTGGCTGGAACACTTATCCTAGCTCGCACGAACGGAAACCATGACAAGCAAGCAATCAAATCCGGCATGACCTACAAACTAGCATGACACGCCAGGTCAATACAATGAATGTACTTGCAAGCTCACAAATAACCAGAAGCATTCAAGACAGACCACATCATGGCAATTATAGGTTAAACCGGAATTATCATGATATCATCAGAACAATATAACATGGCATGACCAATATAAACATGATACAACTATCACAACATGAACATATTAATCCGACAATACTAGCATGCAACATGATGACACTATATGCACCACTTATTTTGCTCGGTTACCTCGTAACCAACACATGCATCACTTACCGACCTCGGACATCACACGATCATCTTAGGATCAAATCAAGCTTGGTATAAACAATACCGTAGCGATCATTAAATAACCACAAGGAGCTTTATCCTTACCCACGACTCTCGTACAACATCACGAATATACAACAACTCGGTATCCTCGATACCATTGTGATCCTTACGGCGATCACCACCCGACCAACACTTGGTTCCAAACCGTGATCCTTATGGTGATCACAACCCGACCAATACCTGGCCCGTGATCCCTACGGCGATCACAACCTGACCAACACTTGGCCCGTGATCCTTACGGCGATCACCACCAACTTATCTCACTGTTATTAAGCACATTATTATTATTATTACTATTGACTCATGGTGTGACCTACTTTTCGACCTGGGCCCTTATCCGCGGGAGCGGCTATCGATAGATTAATATACACTCTGCAGAGGTTAGTACACTGTACCCACACCACGGAGCCCATGGCCTCACTCTCCCATTCGGGTGGACCAACGGCGTTCCGACAAAACTGATCTATTGTCATGACACTCTCCCAGCCCTTCCGACTCAGACCCCACTGGGCTAGTCCTGGGTGGCCTCCTGTCTACCTCTAGACAGCTCGACCACCGTCATGGCCACGATCCACACTGGGATCCGGTACCAAAATTAACTTAACAACGGGCTCACAAGGTTATGCTCCACCTACCTGATCAGGGTAGCACACGCCCATAACCTTCCCTAAATTGAGGTACCGACCAGAGGCACGACAATAGACCCAGTTAGGACCATCCCATACCGGTAAGCGTGGTTGCACTGTTCAGCATCGATTTAGCGGCACCATGACTCGGCCAACAGATGTTCAAGTTCAATTTAATCCGGTTAAACTTGAGTGAAAATATGCTGAGCTATGATAAAATAACATGATGCCAACCATAATACATGAACATGATATCAACATCACCATGAGAGTATCACATAACTTTCCACCATATCAACAAATCATATCCACTGAGCATCGCATACTGACTAGCATGACCATCTCCAACATCAACATGTACTACTAACCAGCATAAACATATGAAAGATAATACTAGTAGGTATAACATGATCACAGAGTACAAAACATCATAGCATAATAGTGAACATGCAAATCTGAACATCACCGAAACAATGATAACCATCTTTTCAACAAACAAACATTTAATAAAGATTCAAGTTGAAAACCATGGCTACTGCATGACTATCATGCAAGTGGGTATTGTGGCTTTCCTGGGGATGAAGGAAGCACCGGGGAGAAGTGCGGTGAAGCCGTGGAAAGATTCGCCGGAAAACGTTCTCTCTCGGAGGGGGCTGAATAAGGGCAAGGGCATAAAGGCCATTTTCACAATGTCAAACCATAGTGAAAACATGACCAACAGAATGGGCTCGACGAAACGAAGAAGTGAGCGTTGGTTTCACCTCAAACGGAGTTACGGTAAAAAGATATGGAAGTTTTTCTGCGAGGGACCCATCTGTAATGAAAATGATTTCAACCAGGGGCCTAAACAGAAAAAGTGAAAGCATAATCGGTGAAAATACGCTTTCACCTTATCCAAAGGAACAGTGGTGGGGCTGACGCGTGCGGGTCCCACGGGTGGGGCCCGTCACCTGGCGCTGACTGGGTCAGCGCCCACCCGCCGACAGGTGGGGCCGAGGGGCCCACGCGCTAGTCAACGCCCACCTCCTGCTCTCCTTCTTCTTCCCCGACGGGAACAGGGGAGAGGCGAGGCAGAGGCGCGGCCGGCGCTGGCCCGGCTGGCTCCGGCCATCACCAGCCAGGGCGAAGCCACCGGCGGGCGCGTCCCGGCGCGGCGCTTCCATCCCCGACCAGAGGGAGGCGCGGGGAGGCGAAGAACAGCGAAGGGAGGCAGCGGCAGGAGGTGACAGAGGTGGAGGCCAACCTTGGGAATGGCGGCCTGAAGCACTCCGATGATGAATGGAGGGGACGGGAAGGGTCGCCGGATCACGGGGAAGACGATGGTGGTGGCTAGGAGAGGAGGGGGATTCGGGCCTGCTCGAATTTGAGATGTCCGAGGCGGCAGCTATGGCGGCATAGGGAGGTGAGGAGAGCAGCTTCGGCTCGGGGAAGAAATGGGCCGGGCTAGAGGAGAGCGGGGAGGCCGCTGGTGAGCTCGGGAGGGCTCGAGGATGGCTTAAATAGCCGCGGGAAAGGAAGGCCGAGCTGGCACTGCCGACGACGCGTGTCCGGCGCCGCGGACGCATGTGCTCGTTCATGGACTCGGGGCAAACAATGGAGAGGGCACATGGGAGAGCTATCATGGGGCAGAGGAGGCCAAGGGGCACAGGGAAGACGACGACGACGAATGGATCCAGAACTCCACTGTGCTCTCGTGTTCATGCGGCGGCGAGCGTTGGTGAGCTAGCTTCCGGAAAGGGAGAGGGGTCCAAGAGAACAACGATGACACGGAGAACACGCTAGACATGATCATGGGCTCTAAGACAACGAGAGGAGGAGAGGATCCAGCACAAACCGTGCTTTGGACACGGCCACTGCACGCAGAGCGCGCCAACAGGCATGCCAGCTGCGTGGTCACCACGAGACATGGCACATTAAATGCTGTACATCACCCAAAACGGTGTCTAGTGGTAAGTCCTTCGAAGATGGGTTTGGAATGAGGTGGTAACTAGGTTAAAGGCACTCTGGTTAAAAAGTTAGTGAGCTCTGAAGTTTACTGCAGTAAACTTGACCAGCTCAATGTGATCAACAGGGATTTGCTTGAAGCCAAAGAAGTTGTCCGGGGTGTTAAGCTATGGAGGGACTATGATCCTGGAGGTTGGGAGGGTAAAAGGATCAAGATTTACAGCAGTTGCTTCACAACTGCATACTTGGTCCAGAAATGAAGATCAGCAAGATGCACTCACATGGAGTGTCCACTTGAGCTCAAATTGGTCAAAGTTTAGTCATTAGGTCATATGATGATGATGTAAAAATCTCATGCCAAATGGACAAACAAAAATAGCACTTGCTTCACAGACATCTCTACTTACCAGAAACTTGGAATAATTATGGTGGTCAAATGGCTCAATGAAATGATGCCAAATTGGGTGGAGAGATGTTTTATGGGTATAAGAATGATCTGGTAATTTATCAGGATTTTTGAAGCAATATAAAATATACTTGCTTCACAACCTGAAAATATTGCCAGAAACAAAGATTTGCTCCTGTTCTCACATAGATGATTGGATGGGGCTGAAAATGGGTGGAGGGGGTTAATATGAGCACATTAAGGAGTGTGCAAAAGTTCAACTCATTTGGGTACTCCTAGCTAGTACTTCCTTCACAAAGCCTTCTGTTTGACAGAAACTTTGAAAATTCACTGAGGAAGATTGGATAGGCAAATAAATTTGAACTTATGCATGGGGCAATTATTTAGACATATAAACATGCCCAAAAAGTTTGGGAGTAAATAGGATAAATATAAATGACACTTCCTTCACAAAGTGCCATTCAGGGCAGAATAGGAAATGAATTATTGGAGGATTATTTTTGAACATGGCAATGAAAAGTTTTGCCATATTTGATCAAGATATGACCCAAAAAATTTATGAGAATTATTTGGGAATTTTAGGAGTGAGGGAAATATAGGTTGCTTCACAACCTAGGGCAATTGGAGTTATTCCTAAAAGGAATATTACCAATAAAAAGAATATTGGGATTTGGGCTAGGATGGAAATGGAAAGGTCTAGGGTTGGATTTGGGAATGACAAGCCACTCTAGAAGCAAAGAAGAGGCCATCTTCTTTAGTTTCCAGACCACAAAGCCACGGAAAAAGAAAACTCAGGCAAAAACCTCAGAAAAACAAAAGAAAAAGAAAGGGCCAAAAATCAGGCTGTGACACCCATGGTCGGCAGGACGATATACAAAAATCACCTCCCAACTGAAGTGGACTCATCGGTCGGTGATGGACATGCTCAGGAAGAATTCCCCTCGGTCCATATCCTTAAACCGATAAAGCATCCTCCCTGACTCCGAGCAAAATGCCCCCAGATTGACCCGTAGCAGGCAACCACTGCCAGGCAAACTGGTGGCGAGAGAGCCCTTGGAGCTCATGCATACTAAAGTCCTGGCGAATCATCTCCTGAAGACCCAATTTGTCTATCTCCTCTTATTGCAAATATTCGATGAGCTGGCGCCGCCGGCCAGAGAGGCCGAAGCCCCTAATGTTCCAACATAGGAGCTTCATTTAGTAACCTCAGTGGAATCCCTAGGCCCCGCAAGAGGGTCCGAGCTAGCCCGCCCGTCAATCGCGGGTCGAGGGGATGCCTTCGTCGGGCGGCCACAATGTCCCCGCGTAGGAGGGGCAGCGGATGCCTCCGGTCCGAGGGAAGCGGACCTAGAACTGGACCCACAAACATCTATTCGGTGTTCAGTGGGGTTGACACATGTGGGGGGACGCCCACGTGACGCCCTCACCAGGGGGGGGGGCTGCCAGTGGCGTCTCCAACACATACTCCACAGGGGGCGCCACACCCTCCCTGGTCTCTCTATGACCAGGGTCGGTGTGCGCCGGGATGTTGGGATCACCATGTGCAGCGCAAGCACGGGCTTCAGCCAACGCCCCATTGAGCCGCTCCTTGGCGCAAATAGCAGAAATCTGCTCAAGGATGGGCCCCTTCTCGCCACGGAACACAATGCCACTATCGGTAGCCACCTCTACTAGATGGGACAATGGAGCGGAACCAAGCATAGAAAACCGAGAACCAGAACATGAAGGATCGTAAGGGATGGTGGGTGTACCTAAAGACAAGTCACGAGCAGCCGCCCGCATGGTGTCCTTCTCCTGGATCGTCAGGACCTGGCCATCTAGGAGGACCCGGGACTGGCTGAGCCTCACACTCTTCCGTGCAGCCACCAGCAGGGATGTCCCACCTCGAAGCCTGGAGCCCGCTGTAGTAGGGGTCACCACAATCCGGTCCAAGGGTGGAGGCGGCTCCAAGTCTGGGACCCCAAGGCTGGGGAAGGGGGAACCCCGGCGAATGCAAGTAGCAAACCACCCCAGGCGAGTGCGGCAATGACGAAGGGCGCACCTCCATCCCCACACTCACCACGTCCTCCTTCACGACCTCCAGGTCAGCTATTGGGGTTGCGACAGGGGGAGGGGCGGCCACGACCACAGACCTACCCCTCGACGCCACCTGAGAAGCCGTCCCAGTAGGACAGGAAGACCCACCACCAGCAGAAATCGGGCTACTTCACCCATCAGATGGAGCCGGAGAACCTCATCATCATCATCGTCATCCTCACTAGAAGAGCTCCCACCAGACGAGGCCCCATCCCCACCGTGCCCATCACCCATGTGAGGCACAGTGGTAGTGGGACTGGCCCAAGCAGATCCTCAGGAACCGGAGACTCAAGCTCGAAGGTGAGACGCTTCCCCTTAGTGCCAAAGTATAATATCAGGGACAAACCATCAATCTCTGCTAGAGCGGGGCAGAGGATCTCAATGCGGGCGGGGCCATCATCCTCGAAGGACGCCAGGTCAGCATTCACCAACTTGCCCACCGGCTCAGAGATCGCCTTGAGGATGTGCGCAAGCTTTCCACCCCTTGGCACCACCCTGCCACCTCTTGGCAAGCCGTAGACAAGGACCCACACCTTCTCCAGAGGAGGCACAGGGTCAGGCTCCACAACAGCAGCACGGACGGATATCATGAACTTGTTGATGGGACAACGGATGAGGTCGTGAGAACACACACACATAGCAGCTCAGCAGATGGGAAGGGGACCGGGAAAGAGAGGGGAGCCGTCTCGGTCACCTCCCAAGTGAAGTAGGAGTCACTAAAATTGCCAATGTAGGCAGCGAGTGAGGGAGTCCTGGATTAGGGGGTATCCAGATGGCCGGACTATATACTTTGTCCGGACTATTGGAGCGTGAAGATACAAGACTCAAGACTCCGTCCCGTGTCTGGATGGGACTCTCCTTTGCGTGGAAGACAAGCTTGGCGATCCGGATATTATATTTCCTTCCTTGTAACCGACTCCATGTAAACCCTATCCCTCTCCGGTGTCTATATAAACCAGGGAGGTTGGTCCTTAGAGGTCCGATCATGATCACAATCATAACCATCATAGGCTAGCTTCTAGGGTTTAGCCTCTCCATTCTCGTGGTAGATCTACTCTTGTACTACTCATATCATCAATATCAATCAAGCAGGAAGTAGGGTTTTACCTCCATCGAGAGGGCCCGAACCTGGGTAAATGTTGTGTCCCTTGCTTCCTGTTACCATCAGCCTAAGACGCACAGATCGGGACCCCCTACCCGAGATCCGCTGGTTTTTGACACCGACATTGGTGCTTTCATTGAGAGTTCCTCTGGGTCTTCACTGCAAGACTCGATGGCTCATCTCGTTGTCAAGGACAACATTACCTCTGGGGAGCGCTGGCTATAGGCCAAACTCTCCGACTTGGCGGCTTCATCATGGCTGCCCCATCGGCTGTCGCGCCGACGATGACCTCTCAGGTCATCACGCATAACCTTCGCGTCAATTCGGAACTCGCCAAATAGATGGATCTGATAGAGCTCTCCTCCCTTAATGAGCTCTTGGATCGCATCGCCGCTTTGGGAGTCGCTACAGACTATGACCGGATCGGGCTTAAACCCAACCAAAGGGACATTAAATTCCCGCCGGCCACCCATGAGATAGCGGTAGTGGAGGAACCACATATGGATTACCCCTCTATTTTGAGGACGAATTATGTCCGGATCACCGAGCTCCCTGAGCCGGAAACCCGCTCAAGGGAAGACATGACCCAGATCCCGGACTTAGGATCGGGTATTGGGCCAGAAAAATTGGGCAGGAACCAGGATCCCGAGCTGTCGAACTCGGAAGCTCCCCTGCCCCTAGGCACTAGATCGGATTAGAATCCGGATTCAGCTATGAACACCCACCCGTACTTAAACCGTCTCCCCCATATCAGACAAGAGCCCCATGAGACAGTACATCGCTACTAGGCCAGATTCCTCTTTGTGCTAAATAAGGTCAAGGACTATCGTGAGGAGGATGCAGTCTCACTTTTCTGCAAAAACTGTGCGAACAAAGGAATCCTTAATGCCATAAGTCACCGTGACATAGTGCACTTTGCTGACTTGGCAACCATAGTACAGAAGTACTGTGCGATGGAAAGCACGTGGAAAACCCAAATAGAATTTTGGGATAGTTCGGCTCTCACCAAAACCTTTGTCCGAGCTAAACGGGCGAACTATCATAAGTCGGCCGATCCAATCCCCAAGAAACCAAAGCCCACCCTAGGGCGTGGAACCGTATTGGAAGAATGGCTCAATGGGCCATGTAAACTCCATAGTACGCCGGACACAACAGCAACCCATAGCCTTAGGGCATGTTGGATACTCCGGCAGGTAGCAAAAAGTGGCGAGGATCTTCTTGTAAGCCATAAAGCAGAACAACATCCTGCCAAAGAACACAATATGGTACTAATAGTCTTCGAGACTTTCGCCTCAAACAATAGGCGCAAGCGAGCTCATCGAAGCTCCGCTGAAATCTGCCATGTGGCAAAAATAAATCCGTGGAACGACACCGCTATAACTTTCAATGCCAGTGATGAACCTTGATTCCAGACCGTCCGGGCACCAGCCGCTCTGGTCCTTAGCCCAATCGTGGACGGCTTTCGGCTCACTAAAGTACTCATGGACGATGGAAGCGGATTAGACTTGATCTACGAAGAAACACTCAACAAGATGAAATTGATAAAAGCCGCATTGAACAAAGTGGCACAACCTTCAGGGGAATTATCCCTAGTCGGGAAGCACGGTGTGCGGAAAAAATCACACTCGATGTGGTATTCGGCACCCCGGAGAATTATAGGTCCGAAGAAATCACATTCCAAGTGGCTCCTTTTAGCAGCGGATACCACGCCCTTTTAGAGCGGGATGCTTTTACAAGCTTTCAAGCTATACCGCATTACGGGTACATGAAGCTTAAAATGCTCGGACCCAATGGAATCATCACTCTAGCCAGTGATCCGGACGTCGCACTTCGTGCCGAAAACAAAACCGCATCACTAGCCTTGGAAGCATTATCCGAAGCCCTAGCAGCCGAAGAAATAACAACACTGCATGCCACCGTGGACAGGGACGACGTGATACTCGACAAGCGACCCAAGTCCACCTCATTTAAACCCGCAGACGAGATAGTCAAATTCCAAGTCCATCCAACGGACCCCACGAAGATAGCTTCCATCGGGACACAGTTGAGCCCCGCAATGGATACCGCACTGCGAGACTTCTTACGCGAGAATTGGGACATTTTCGCCTGGCACCCATCGGACATGCCGGGCATCCCATGCAGATTGGCCGAACACAGCCTCAATATACTAAAAGGATACAAACATGTCAAGCAGACTCTAAGGCGGTTTTCAAAGCCCAAACGGCAAGCCATGGGGGAAGAGCTAGCCAAGCTACTCGAGGCAGGATTCATTAGAGATATTAAGCACCCGGATTGGCTGGCAAATCTGGTAATGGTACCAAGAAGGACAAATCCTGGCGCTTATGCGTCGACTTCAAAGACCTCAACAAGGCTTGCCCCAAGGATCCCTTTCCCCTCCCTCGCATTAATCAAATCATCGACGCCACTGCAGGACACGACTCACTATGTTTCCTCGACGCATACTCTGGATACCATCAAATAAAGATGGCAGGGTCCGACCAAGCTGCAACAGCTTTCATACCGCCATATGGTCCTTTCTGCTTCAACACTATGCCTTTCGGGCTTAAAAATGCCGGCGTAACCTATCAACGCATGATTCAAACATGCCTGGAAAAGCAAATTGGCAAAACAGTGGAGGCATATGTGGACGACGTGGTCATAAAAACAAGACACGTCAAAACCTTAATAGACGACCTGAGGCTTACGTTCGATAACCTCCGAACATACGACATCAAGCTGAACCCAGGAAAATGCGTTTTCGGCGTCCCCTTTGGGAAACTGCTGGGCTTCATTGTTTCCAATAGAGGAATTGAAGCGAATCCGGCAAAAATCTGAGCTTTGTCGCAGTTGGCTATACCAACAGACCTCAAGCACATCCAGAAACTAGCTGGATGCGTGGCCGCTTTGAGCCGCTTTATCTCCAGGTTAGGAGAAAAGGCATTACCTCTTTACCGCCTTCTTCGGCACACCGAACACTTCGTGTGGACGGATGCAGCGGCGGCCAGACTGGACGAAATAAAGACCTTATTGGCCAGTAATCCAGTCCTAACAGCGCCAAATATTGGCGAACCTATGCTGCTGTACATAGCTGCAACACATCAAGTTGTAAGCGCAGTGCTCGTCGTCGAACGAGAGGTTGACGGATACAAATTCCCGCTCCAGAAGCCGATTTATTATGTATCCACGGTCCTCACCCCATGCAAATCCCGATACCCACACTATCAAAAAATAGCATACGTGGCCTTCATGGCATCCCGGAAGCTACGACACTACTTTCAAGAGTGTTCGATTACGGTGGCCTCCAAAGTACCACTCAACGACATAATAAATAACCGCGACGCTACGGGCTGGATCGCTAAATGGTCCATCGAGCTCCGTCCGTTCGACATAACATACAAACCACTGCAGGCCATCAAGTCGCAAGTACTAGCTGACTTTGTCGCTGAATGGACAGAAGCCGAACTTCCTAAAGAGTACGGCGCGTACTCTAACTGGATCATGCACTTCGACGGCTCTAAAATGCTAGCCGTATTGGGAGCAGGCGTAGTCCTAATGTCTCCCACCGGAGACACAGTCCAGTATGCCCTCCAAATATTATACACAGACTCCAACAATGCAGCCGAATACGAGGCTATGTTGCACGGTCTTCGGATGGCAGTCTCTATGGGCATTCAATGCCTATAAGTGCACGGGGATTCAAACCTCGCAATATCACAAATAAACGGAGACTTTAATGCCAAGGATCCGAAAATGACGGCCTACCATAATGCCGTCCTCATAATGTCAGCTCGGTTCGAGGGGCTCGAATTCCACCATGTGGCTCGAGAAAACAATCAAGCAGCGGATATCCTCGCCCGCATCAGTGCTAAACGCGACCCTGTCCCACCTAACATATTCCTGGAAAGGCTGTTCAAGCCATCCATGGTATGGGAAGGGGAGTCCGGCAATACTAGCACAGATCCGAATACACACCCAGATTCCGAACTATCAGACATAATCGGAGGCTCCACCACCGAAATAACATCTTTGGCCCACGAAATCATGGCTGTAATCGCCCCGTGGACTGAGCCTCTCTTGGCCTACCTAAACAGGCAGGAGCTCCTCGAAGACCAAAATGAAGCACGTTGCATCGTTCGGCGTTGTAAAGCTTACAAAGTCCATGAAGGGGAGCTCTATAAGAAAAGTGCGACCGGAGTGCTCCAAAGGTGCATCTTCGAAGAGGAAGGGCGACAGCTCTTGGCTGAAATCCATGCCGGACTAGGCGGGCACCACGCCGCGGCTCGAGCACTAGTCAGCAAGGCCTTCCGTACAGGCTTCTATTGGCCGACGGCCCAAGCAGACGCACAGGACCTTGTCTAACACTACATCGGTTGCCAGCTCTTTGCCAATCAGAGTCATATGCCTCCTACCGCTCTCCGAACAATCCCCATAACTTGGCTCTTCACGGTCTGGGGGCTGGATATGGTCGGACCTCTTAAAGGGGGAAGCCATAAGAAAAAATACTTATTGGTCATGGTGGACAAGTTCACCAAATGGATAGAAGCCAAACCAGTCAAAACGGCCGAATCCGGACCAGTAATAGACTTCATATCAGGGGTCGTACACCGGTTAGGCGTCCCCCACAGCATCATCACTGATAATGGCTCAAATTTCACAGCTGATGAAGTGAAAACTTGGTGCGGCAAAATGGGCATGAAGCTCAACTACACTTCCGTCTACCATCCCCAAACAAACGGTCAGGTCGAACGGGAAAACGGTCTCATCATGAGGGGCATCAAACCCAGACTAGTGCGATCCTTGACAGAGTCGGACATGCACTGGGTCGAAGAGCTCGACTCCGTACTCTGGGGGCTGCGGACCACGCCGAATCGCACCACCGGATATACACCATTTTTATGGTGTACGGCGCAGAAGCAGTACTACCCTGCGACATAATACATGATTCGCCTCACGTACGTATGTATGAAGAGAAGGAAGCCGAGTTAGATCGACATGATAACTTGGATGCCCTGGAGGAGGAGCGCAACATCGCAAAAGCCCGCTCCGCATTCTATCAGCAGCAGGCTCGACAGTACCAAAGCAGAGAAGTGCGGGCCAAAACTTATAATATTGGCAAACTCGTTCTACGCCTACCAGAGAAGAAGAAGGACAAGCTCAAACCTAAGTGGGAAGGTCCCTTCGTCATTGATAAAGTTCTCACTGGAGGAGTGTATCGCTTATGTAATGCATCCGATAACAGACTCGAGCCGAACCCATGGAACATGGCCAGTCCGGAGAATCTACGCCTAGCGCCAAACTCAGTGTTCGTCTCCTTACCCCTCCTTTTTAATTATGCTCCCTCCCTTTTTCCTTTCTCGACGTTTTTTCCTATTCACACAAAGTATTTAATACAGTACAGACGCCCGGATCACTCCGGCCGCACTATGTGTGTAAGCAATACCTGGGGGCTTCCTATACGGAAGCTAAATATAATTACTCTAATGGCTTTTTGCCCATCACATATGCGTTCCTTTTTCCATATGTGCCTTTTCTTCACCATTATATGCATCAATATGACTTAAGATGTGGCCAAGGTGGGTTGCCTAGCTCTTGGTTTATGCCCTATGTTCCCGTTAATTCGGCTAGGGCATAAGGGGAGCACCTCTGCGATTGTTACTGCCGGTTCAGCCGGATGTGTACCTCAGACAGGGTGAAGCCGAAAGCTAGCATCCTTAAGGGAATATTCGGTCGGTGAACAAAAGATGTATTCATTTATTACAACATAAATCCCCATAAGTTTTGTATCCTGCATCCATGTTCACAGTCTGGACATGTGCATCGTCGCATGCGTACCCAGGGAAAGGAACCCCTAACGGAACTATTCTCCCTGGAAGACATTTCTTACTATCCATGTAATATAACTTAACTAGTTGGGTACTTGTCTATTCAAGCACTTATGACCCCTACGCCTGGTTTCCACACATACCCCAGTTCTGTATAACTGAGCGGGTATTCGGACACACCCCGGACTGTAGGATCCGGGGGCTGAAGCAAAAACGTCCGCCATGGCAAATGATTTTAATCCGGCTAGGGACTACTTATGTCCATTGAATTACATAGTCACTTGGACTGACTATATTCCTCCTCTATACCATCCAACATGCTATCTAGCTTACAATCTTGCTGGGAATACTTTGCGGCTAACGCTACCTGGTCATACACCAGACTCACGGGAATTTCTTGCCCATCTGGCCCCGCCGGTCCGACTTCGGCCATATGGTTCGGGTCAAGCTTGGTGTAGCGCGTCTTCACCATAGCCCAGGCTTCTCTTGCACCTTGTCGGCAGGCTGACATCTTCCACAATCGGAAGCACCGCCGTGATCCTTGAAGCATATCCACAAGCTCCCCCATGCCCTTCGGCAGGAAGCTTGATGGCCACAAGGCCTGAGCAAGGCCCTGCATCACCTGCCGAGCTTGTTCATGCAGTTGTGAGAGGTCCTGCAGTAAATCTCCTGTAGACGCGGGCATCTCCTCTTCATGGCGTTCCGTCAACATACCTACAAATAAAAATTCTTTCAATACGCTTCCTCGCCGAGCTATACTATAGTTCGTCTAGGCACTTACAATAAATGCCGCGATGAAGCATTTTGTTCTCCTTTACGGAGTCCGCCAGTTGAGCGCGAACGTCTTTTAATTTGACGTCCAGCCTGACATTGGCATCGTGCAGATTGTTCTTCTCCTACCTAACTTGCGTAAGAATACGCTCGCCAGCTTTAGCTGTCTTTGGAGATGCGACTCGTTATCTCCTACAACCTCCGGATTCGCCCCGAGATTGTCTATAGAATTTTCTGTTAGACTTATCATACGAGCCACTTACTAACTGGTACATCTTCGTACAATTGAGACAAATGTTACCAGATGAGGCCTTCTGGGATTCCTCTAACTTGGCAACCGTGGCCCTCAGCTGGGCCTTGCACTCCTCCAGCTCCCGATACAATTGCTCATTCTTATCTACAAGGACCTGTGCATAAATTGATCCTTAAAACAGTTGTTCCAACCGTTTCAAGTCTCAGGGGCTACTGCTATACATGCTTATCAAATTTTCTTACCCGTATATCTTTGGTATACTGGTCCGTCGCTCGGGCAAGCCCGCCTTGAGCAGCTCGGATGTATGCGTCTCCCGAATTGAAAGCATTAAATGCCTCTTCGGAAAAGATGTTGTTGCAAAGTACGGCCAGTTGGCACCGGTGATTCATTGCACTCTCTACTTCAGAATTTGTGGCAGAGAGCATATCCGCATCCTCTGTCGGAGAACTATGCGGCATTGGCCCCACGTACGCCACCTCTCTCGAAGCCGGTTCGGGAATCCGACTGGTGGAGGCGTGATTGGCAGGATCCCCGAATATAGTCCGGATACTCCTCTTCCTGCCAGGACATGAAGGGCGCCATTACATTTCAAATACAATAATCACAGAACGGGTTTTACCTTAGCTCTATAGCGGCGTTTCAACCCTAAACGCCTTCCTCTTAAGCCTGCCCGATCCGAACGCCCATTGCCGATGGGCCCCTAGGGGCTCGGCCCCGCGCTCTGATTGTCGTCTCTGCAAAAACACGACACTTCAGGGGTAAGGCATGACATCAGAAAGGAGTCCTCTTCGGAGGATAGGGTTTTCGGTTTGGCTTACACGCGACGCAAGTAGCAGTCCGGGATAGTCGGCGATAATGGCCACTGAGGCGCCATCGTAGCTCGCCTGATAAAATACTCCGTTGACGAGCTCCACGGTAACATCCGGATCTTCTTCAAGTCCTGTATCGAGGGCCCTTCCGGGGTCCTCTGGCTGCGGGGAAGGGCTGGAGATTCCTTCTATGGCCCTCCTCAGCTCCTGCACGGAAATATCGAGGCAGATAATCTTAGCGAAGAGCGCCACAATAAGTGAAGCGGGGAAATGAATGACAACTTACCCAGTTTGGGGGGTTGTACATAGAGAATCCGTCCTGCAGTTTAATGTGAAGGAATTCTTCCTCTTCTCCTTTGTATAAATCGGACAATATCCTTGCAAGAGCAGAGGCGGAGTCCGGACCCTTACGGCCACAGCGGGTGGCATCATCTTCCCTGTTGTAGTGCCACATGGGCTTCCCCCGATATTGAAGCGGTTGCACTCCCCGCATTATGCATATTGCCATAACCTCGACTATCGTCAGTCCGGATTTGGCCAGTAACTTTATCCTGCTCATCAGAAAGTGTATTTCCCTGGTATCCTCCTCTTGGGGGCCCCGGGGGCGCCAACTTAGACATGCCCTCGGCGGGGCATTACTGAACTTGGGGAGACCTGTCCAGGCTGGATCCGGAAGGGGAACGTCATCAACGTAAAACCACTCCGAAGGCCAGTTCGCTGGTGCCTTCTTGGGAGTGCCGGATAGGTATCCGGTCTCGGCAATGCGCCATACTTCGGCCCCGCCCACTTGACATAGGGATTCTCCCTGGTTGCAAGGGACGAGGCAGAACAGCTTCTTGCATAACCCGAAGTGAGCCTCGCAGCCTAGAAATAGCTCACAAAGGGCAACGTATCCTGCTATATGTAACACGGAGGCAGGGGTGAAGTTGTGCAACTGGAGGCCGTAGAACTCCAGGAGCCCGCGAAGAAACGGGTGGATGGGAAACCCGACGCCCCTTAGTAGATGCGGGATGAGGCATATTCGCTCCTCTGGAGATGGATTAGGAGATCCCTCCGCTTGTTCCCCGCCATTATAGGTGGCTATTCCGGCGCGGACGGGGACCATGAACGTCGGTGGGAGAAATCCTTGAGTCTGTAACTCTATCAAATGGCTGTGAGGAACTGAACACTCTCCCTAGTCCCCCGGCTTGGAGCGAGGGGAGCGAGAAGAAGACCTGCGACGACCGGCCATGTTGGAATGGTTTTTCCGGAGTGCTGTGCTGGATGCTTGCTCGAGGGGGGGGGAGTGATGTTTGGATCTAAGGATCCCCGTCTCTTCAAATAGACGGTTAGCCAAAAGGATCGGGGGTGGCAAATGCAAAAATGCCTCGGCACCTCGCATTCACTCGACACGTGGAGATGGTCATTATTGAGGCACAGAAGCCGAGGAGTACAACATTGATGGGAAGCCGGACACTATTCGTTGTAACAGGTACTTTGGAGTATTCGGAGATGGAACCCGCCTTGCAATGCCGAAAACAAGACTGCGCGCTGGACTCATCGTCATTGAAGCCTGGTTCAGGGGCTACTGAGGGAGTCCTGGATTAGGGGGATGTCCGGACGACCGGACTATATACTTCATCCGCACTATTGGAGCGTGAAGATACAAGACTCAAGACTCCGTCCCGTGTTCGGATGGGACTCTCCTTTGCGTGGAAGACAAGCTTGGTGATCTGGATATTATATTTCCTTCCTTGTAACCGACTCCATGTAAACCCTAGCCCTCTCAGGTGTCTATATAAACCAGAGAGGTTGGTCCTTAGAGGGCCGATCACGATCACAATCATAACCATCATAGGATAGCTTCTAGGGTTTAGCCTCTCCGATCTCGTGGTAGATCTACTCTTGTACTACTCATATCATCAATATCAATCAAGTAGGAAGTAGGGTTTTACCTCCATCGAGAGGGCCCGAACCTGGGTAAACGTTGTGTCCCTTGCTTCCTGTTACCATCAGCCTAAGACGCACAGATCGGGACCCCCTACCCGAGATCCGCCGGTTTTGACACCGACAACGAGCTCAGCCCGGATGAGGTCAGCCGAGATCACTATCGGTGTCAAAACCGGCGGATCTCGGGGAGGGGGTCCCGAACTGTGCGTCTAAGACTAATGGTTACAGGAGGCAGGGGACACGATCTTTTACCCAGGTTCGGGCCCTCTCGATGGAGGTAATACCCTACTTCCTGCTTGATTGATCTTGATGATATGAGTATTACAAGAGTTGATCTACCACAAGATCGTAGAGGCTAAACCCTATGAGCTAGCCTATGATTATGATTGACCTTGTCCTACGGACTAAACCCTCCGGTTTATATAGACACCGGAGGGGGCTAAGGTTACACAAAGTCGGTTACAAAGAAGGAGATCTAACATCCGAATCGCAAAGCTTGTCTTCCACGCAAAGGAGAGTCCCATCCGGACACGGGACGAAGTCTTGAGTCTTGTATCTTCATAGTCCAATAGTCCGGCCAAAGTATATAGTCCGGCTGTCCGGATACCCCCTAATCCAGGACTCCCTCAATAGCCCCTGAACCAGGCTTCAATGACGATTAGTCCGGCGTGTAGATTGTCTTCGGCATTGCAAGGCGAGTTCCATCTCCGAATACTTCAAAGTACATCTCGAACACTCAAATCGTGTCCGGCTCTGCAAGACGATTTTCACATACCACCATAGAGAGAACAATATTCCACAAATATAATCTGCTGACAACTTTAGATAACGTGACATCACACCATGGCCGAGTCATTATTCGAACCGATTTCCCACAACCAGCCACCACACATATTGCGAGGCGGTTTCCTCAGCACGTTTTGTCGAAGCAAAGATCATGTCCCCTTATCACGGGATCCTCATTAATACGGGTACGGGTAACCCAACCATGCTATTAACGCGGCTCTTGGAAAATAAGCGATTTCATCAGGCAAGCGGGGAGGCGCACCGTTTTTGCCACCTCTAAAAAGGGATAAGGATCTCCCATTTTTACCCACGCCTTCTTCCTCCTTTGCTCATCCATTCTCGCACTCTCGAGCCCCAGCGCCCAAGTTCTCACCTTCTCCGTAGGACCATTCGTAGCATGTCTGGAGCGGGAGGCAAGTGGACGGAGGAGGACATTACCAAGCTTCGGGCGGCCGGATACCTGGCCGCAAACATCGCGCACAGTCTTCCGGCAGAGGGACAAATTAGCCCCACTCCAAAGTATCGGGAAAGAGTAGTGTTCCTCTCTCATTTCGTCTACGGACTAGGATTTCCACTTCATCCCTTTGTCCGCGGGGTCATGTTTTACTATGGGCTGGACTTCCATGATCTAGCCCCAAATTTCATCCTCAACATCTCGGTGTTTATCGTCGTGTGCGAGGCCTTCCTCCGCATCAAGCCCCACTTTGGCCTATGGCCACGGATCTTCTGCGTGAAGCCGAAGATCGTGAGCGGCCAGCAAGCGGAGTGTGGAGGCGCCATGGTGGGCAGGATGCCCAATGTTACCTGGCTTGATGGCTCCTTTGTGGAGACCGTGAAAGGGCGAAAATCGGGGTGGTTCTACATCACCGAGCCACGCGACGCCAACTGGGCGGCGGCCCCCGAATTCCGATCCGGAATCCCCATGCGGCTCACCTCCTGGGAAAAGAAGGGCCTGGCCTGGGGCGAACCTGCGGAGCTGATAGGACTTCAGAACGGCATTAAAAACATGATGGACAAGAAGATCAAGCTTGTCAACGTGGTCCAGGTTATGCTCTCCCACCGAATCGTTCCGTGCCAAAGACGGGCATTCAATCTGTGGGAGTTCGATCTGGCCGAACACCAGACGCCGCAAGAGCTTTTCGGTACGACGCATATGGACATCTGGAAGGTGCTGTTTAAGGCCACCGAAGTACCTCCTCCCACATCTGATGACCGCGGACTCTGCGCCACACGGCTTGCCAATTCGGTAAGTTTTCTAATCATCACTAGATGTACCTTTCCCAGCATATTAATGGGAGGATTTTAAGTCACCATGTTGATCTAATCAGGATTACATGGTGCCGGCCGAGCGAATCGACTGTCCGGCTCCGCTGCTAGAAGATCCAGCAACCGCACTCTTGACAGAGATGCTAGTTCCGGCGCCTTACAAGGCACCAGAAAAGAAGGCCGAAAAGAAGGCCACGGGGACCAGGAAGGGTCTCCGGTGCAAGGTCGCACAGGATGCCTCGTCCGAAGGCGATGAGGCGCTCTCCTCCCATGAAGGGGAGGAGAAGAAGAAGAGGGCCGCCCCATCCGGGGAGGCCAAAGGGTCTAAGATGGTGGCCACGGGGACCAGGAAGGGTCTTCGACACAAGGCCGTAATAGACCCGTCGTCCGAGGACGGCGAGGAAGATTCCTCCCACGGAGATGGGGGGAAACATGAAGAAATTCCCCCTCCCCGCATTGGGGAGGAGAAGAAAAGAAAAGCCGCCCCATAGGGGGAGGCTAGGACGCCAAATAAGGGTAAGGCATCCCTTCCTGATTACTCCACCATGGCCGCTTACAGCGAGGATGAGTGGCTGCCCAGGCGCAAGCCCCTGGCGAGATCGTAGGTATCCGCACTCTGTAATACTATTCGTGCGACTTAACTTCATAGTTTGTTATAACGCCGAACACACATATGCAGTCCGGCCAGGTCCCATCCCGAGGTATCCTCTTTGGATGGGTCTCTGAGTGATTCAACAATGAATTCGCTCCCGACAGCCACCTCCCCTCGGCCTGCGGATGACATGGAGGTGTTGTCCCAAAGGGTACCAGAGCAGGGGGAGGCGGTTTTGGAGACGTCCCAAGGCGAAATTCCAGACGCTGGGCACATGGGGGGTAAGATCCCCATAGATTATGCTGGCGAGAGCCGCATCAAGTTGGGCTCCCAGCCGGACACTGCACCGAAACCTCCAAAGGTTCCGAATTCGGGTAGGCAGCCCCTCGCTAGGGAGGGCGAGTCGGCCGTGACGATCACCTCCGTCGCGCCGGAGGCGTCGGATAGTCTGCTGGAAGTGCTTTGCGGTGCTTCCATTAATGAAGAGCACCGTACTCTTATGAGTACGGTGATTCAGAAGGTTCGGTCTGCCAAAAGAGGATTGACCGAACCCTGCACCAGCCTCCTAACAGGCTTTCAGGTAAGTAGTCAAAAGTGTGAGAAATTATCACCCAATAGATAGTAGCCCCTGATACTCTGTTTGGTGTTCGGAAGAAAAGCCAAACGGAGGGTCAACTCTAAACCGCAGGAATCTAATGTAGGAAATATGCCCTAGAGGCAATAATAAAGTTATTATTTATTTCCTCATATCATGATAGATGTTTATTATTAATGCTAGAATTGTATTAACCGGAAACATGATACATGTGTGAATACATAGACAAACTTAATGTCACTAGTATGCCTCTACTTGACTAGCTCATTAATCAAAGATGGTTATGTTTCCTAACTGTCACGCCCAATATGCGATACTATCCTAAAGAGACTCGAAGGTCCCACCAAGGATAGAACCGCATATTGATACACTTTTGCAAGGTGGATATCATTACATCAACATTACATAATAGATGGGGATACATACAAGAGGCATACAATGCCACACGAATACAACAACATCATACATAAGAGCACCATCCGACTACAGATGGAACACAAACAGAAACTAAAATGACATCGACCCTGCTAGCCCAGGCTACCGACCTGGAACCTATCCCCTGATCAAAGAAGAAGCAGAAGAAGAACTCCAAAACAAGCAAGCATCACTCTCGCGTCATGATCATCGCATAACCTGTACCTGCAACTGTTGTTGTAGTAATCTGTGAGCCACGAGGACTCAGCAATCCCACTACCATGGGTATCAAGACTAGCAAAGCTTAATGGGTAAGGAAGTGGTGAGGTTGCAGCAGCGACTAAGCATGATATGGTGGCTAACATACGCAAATAAGAGCGAGAAGAGAGCAAGCGGAACGGTCGTGAAACTAGCAATGATCAAGAGGTGATCCTGAACTCCTACTTACGTCAAACATAAACCAAAATCGTGTTCACTTCCCGGACTCCGCCGAAAAGAGACCATCACGGCTACACACACGGTTGATGCATTTTAATTCGAGTCTGGTGTCAAGTTATCTACAACCGGACATTAACAAATTCCCATTTGCCACATAACCACGGGCATGGCTTTCGAAAGTTCAAACCCTGCAGGGGTGTCCGAACTTAGCCCATCACAAGCTGTCACGGTCAACGAAGGATATACCTTCTCCCAGGAAGACCCGATCAAACTCGGAATCCTGGTTTACAAGACACTTCGACAATGGTAAAACAAGATCAGCAAAGCCGCCCGATGTGCCGACAAATCCCGATAGGAGCTGCACATATCTCGTTCTCAGGGCACACCGGATGAGACATCCTA
>NC_057804.1:187966111-188005899 GCF_018294505.1 Triticum aestivum
GGGCTCGCGAAAACCCAAGCGAAAAAGGCTTAGGTGGCAAATGGTAAAACCAAGGTTGGGCCTTGCTGGAGGAGTTTTATTCAAAGCGAACTGTCAAGGGGGTCCCATAAATCACCCAACCGCGTAAGGAACGCAAAATCAAGGAACATAACACCGGTATGACGGAAACTAAGGCGGCAAGAGTGGAACAAAACACCAGGCATAAGGCCGAGTCTTCCACCCTTTACCAAGTATATAGATGCATTAATTAAATAAGAGATATTATGATATCCCAACATAATCCTGTCCACCATGGAGCAATCTTCAACTTCACCTACAACTAACAACGCTATAAGAGGGGCTGAGCAAAAGCGGTAACATAGCCAAACAATGGTTTGCTAGGAAGGGTGACAAGGTTAGAGGCTCACATGGCAATTTGGGAGGCTTGATAGAACAAGGGATAGGTAGCACAGCATAGCGATAGAACGAAGCAACTAGCATATCAATGATAGTAGTGAGATCCAGGGTAGCGGTCATCTTGCCTGAAATCCCGCTAGGAAGAAGAACGAGTCCATGAAGAAGACAAACGGGAGTAGTCGAACGAATCCTCACAATCGCAACATTACCGGAACTAAGAAACAACACCAGAAAGAAACAAACAACCTGGTAAACAGACAAGCATAAACATGGCATGATGCACAACCAAGTATGATGCATGTCCGGTTTAATGAGGCATGGCATGGCAAAGTGCAACATACAATATTACAAGTTAAGTGGAGCTCAATATGCAACGAGTTGCATATTGACAAAACACCACATTGACATATTTAGTTTAATCTCGCTTAAGCTACCAAACAATATTAAATGTTGTTAAACATGGCAAGAGGTGAAGTATAAGTAAACTAACTATTTAGGCAAGTTTAAATGAGGCCGGAACAACAAACAACAATTCCAGAAAATCCTCATGTCCATATTTCAAATTTGGTACTGTTCTGCCTATTACATAATTTTAGAGTTGTTAAACAGGAAAATAAAGTGCACCATGTTAAACTAGGCATTTTTCTACCCCATTTATATATAAAGTTTATTAAATTTGGAGCTACGGTTATTTAGTTATGAAATAAACCATTTTAACAAGATATTTAAGCAAAATAAAGCAAACACCCAGTTTAAAATATTTTAACATGCAAGGCAGCTGAAAATTGTCAAACTAGATGAAATTTTAAGCATTTTACATATGCAAAGTATTTACATATGATGCACGGTTAATTTAACATGAGCATTTTAAAATGATGGCAATTTTCTGTAAATATGCATGATAAAGAATAAATGCTAAAACGCATGGAACAGGAAAAAAACATGCACAGGCCGAATTGTAGCACACCACAGCAGCCCAGGAGTGGATCAGGCCCAACATGCCATATGTGTGCACGCTGGAGGGAAAAATAAACAAAAGAGGGGCAAAAGAATTGGGGGCACCCTGGTATTCGATCACAAGACCCCCTACAAGCGTGCGCGCGGGCTGACCAGCTGAGCCAGACCTGTGCTTTTGCATTGAAAGGGGTCCGGCTCATTTTGAACTAGCGAAACTCCGGGGTTGCTTCCACTTGGCGCACAGGGAGCTCGAAGAGGCTGCCGGCGAGCAAACGTGACCGCGGCGAGGGCGGCTGAGCAGTGTCGGGTGTGCAGAAAAGGGAGGGTGGTGCACTGTATGGCGCACGCGTACAGAGGCTCGAGCACGAGCTCATGCTCGTCTCGGGCATGGCACGGCAAGGCGGATGGCAGCGACAGCTTGGCGGACATGGGGCAAGAAGCGAGGGGAGCTGCGGGCTGCAGGTGGCGCGGTATGTGTGTGCGTGTGTGGATCAACGAGTAGAGCAACGGCATGAACACCAGCACGAACTCGAGGCCGTCCATGGCGAACGAACTTGGGCAGCATGGATCGGGTATTACAGCGATGGTAACAACAGGGAAAGAAGATGAGGAGGCGCGGCTGCTCACAAAGGGTGGAGACACGCTGTCGAGGGCGAGGCGAGGCGCTGATCGTGGTGGCGTGCGGCTCCGGCTCCGGCTCCGCAAAGAAGACAAACAGGGGAGGTAGGCGACATAGAGGAGGACAACCGCGTCGGCCTTGGACCTCCTGGCTCCTGGACTTGCCGAAAAACGAAGGAGACGAAGACGTGGACGACGGCGAGCTGCTAATTTCCGGCGCGCCGTGGTTCCGGGAAGCAGAGAGCGAAGACGACGAAGGGGAAGGAGCTCTGGGTCCGTGCGGTCGTGTGCGTAGCCGTGGAAGAAGTGGAAGACGTCCGCAACGCTCCCGTGGACGAAGAAGACGGCTACGGCGATGATCAAGCCGGGGAGGAGCTTGCGCTCTCCTCGGCCATGACACGGGCGACGGCTATGGGTGGCTTGGGTTTGGACCTACCAGGTGGCGGTGGCGCAGGGAGGAACGAGGGGGAGAAGGGAAACCCTAGGGAGGCGCTCTCTTATAAAGGGGAAGACTGGACGGCACGACCTCGGCGTCTGTGAGCGCGTGCTCACGGCGCTGCTGTTGCGGCTACCGCTCTAGAGAGGAGGGAGACGGCGTGAGGCAAACGGAGTAGGTGGCCGCTAGCGGTTGGCTGGGCCGGCTAGGGAGGGAAGCCCAGGTGGCTGCGCTGGGCTGGTGCTGCTCTTTCTCCTTTCTATTTCTTCAAATAGAAATAAAAGAGCAAAAGCACAGAGGAATTGGAGAGTGCTGTGTGAGAAATTATAATATCCCTGGAGTCCAGAATTTGTGCAGAAATTGAATAAATTGCTTTGGGAATTTTTAAGGACATAAAAATAATTCAAGTTTGAATTAGATTCAAACTTGAGTCATTTTTGAACCCTACCAAAACAACTCCAAATGAGCTGATAATTGGCAGAGAGGGTGTAGTCATGGTGAGCTAGCATCAGGAAAAGAATGAACATTTTCTGGACAGGGGAAATGTCACATGAAAATAAATGCGATAAAGAAGAAAGGAGAAGTTTGGATGGAATAGAAACTTGGGTGAACTTGATGAATGGTTGCTGGTATGTGTATGTTGCATGAATGAGGTGGAGATAAGAAGAAGAGGGGGTTTCACACGGGATCACACAACAAGACTTCAAGATGCAAACCAAGGCATGATGCTCATGATGCAAATGCAACAACAATGACATAGGAAAAATCACATCATGAAGCATAGAACAAAGCAAGGATGGTGCAATACAATATAATATAAGATGAACATGATGTGAGAAGCAAAAATGACAAGGCACTCAACATGATCATGGCAACAATCATAGGGAAAAGAAATATGCAAAACAATTATGACAGTGCCACACGCAATAAACACACAGCAACAACTAAAATAAATGGGAGGCAATTGGAGCAGGGCGTCACAACACTCCACCACTACGAGAGGATCTTGTCCCGAGATCTAGGATGGCACCGGAGATAAATGGAAGCGGAAGAGAAGAGGTAAAACTAAGTTGCTTCTTCGACAAATGAGTGAAACCAAAGAACTTTGAGAGGTTAAAAATTTGAAAGAAAGAACACAACAGAGTTGAACACAATTGAGAGCACTGCGGTAGAAAATAGAAACAAGGGACACCATGTGAACCTTGGAGGTTGCAAAGACATAAATCAGGAGTTTAATGGACAAGATAGAATTCGAAACCACTCCGGTTAAAACAAGATGAGAGAGGAAGAATTTGGGTAGCACTCCGGTTGAAAAGAGATGCAAGACTTGATAAGATGAAAAGAACTTGAATGGAGGACACGACACGCCGGTTAAATGGATAAGCATGAAAACACGACCTTCACAATTTGACATGATGAGTGAAAAGAGCAACATTACCATGCCTCCGGAAGAAAGAATAGAAGATAGATCATTGGAATAACAGATGGAGGAGAAAATGCCAACTTCTGCCACAAATGAGCTTGGAAAGCACCCTTCCGAGAAGGTTATAACGGGGTTGTTGGAAAACCAACAACGAAAAGAATAAGCTTGTAGTGGGCTTATGGAAACATCTAAACACTTGAGGTGAAATTCTGCCACTAACGAAAAACAATTGCTTGTTTAAGATCAAAGAAGAGATGAAAACTTCTTTCGCTGAGAGGATAGGAGAAAACTCGGATCATTGATAAGCACCACAAATAGCAACATTCTTAGAGAAGGCTTTAGGTGAAATCTATACCAAGATAACTCCAAAGAAGAGAGTGATGGATTTAAAATACCTCATTCTTGACAACATGTGAATCATGAAACACGAACTCAAATTTTCAAGAATGACATAACACCACCTCAATTGATAAGGTAGAACGAATTGCACTTCGGATGCAAGATGAAGAATGCTTGAACTCCTCAAAACAAAACATGTGTTAAGCACCATGTTTATTTTAGAGTATAGCTTGGCGGATCTTAACTTCGAGAGAAATCTTGAGGAACAACTGAAGAATGAAAAGAATCCATGACGAACCACCATGTAGAACCTCCATGAAGAACTCCGGTAATAAAAGGATGATAAAAAGAAAGAGAGGTTGAAAGCACAAAGTGAAGCCTTGCGATGATTTAGATGGAGCTTCGCGACGAGATAATGCGGAAAACTTGGAACTCCGGAAAAGAAAAGATGAAGCATCTCGAACCGAGAAATGTGACATGGTGAACAACTCCAGAGAGAAGAAACTAGATCACTTGGATGAAACAATAATAAGAATTACGGTATGCGTATCCTTCACCAATTTTAATTGATGACAAGCAACAGATTTGGCATACTACTTATTCTTCTTGAGGGATTGAAAAGAGATATAGTGCCAACTTGAAGAAGTTATTGATGGGACCACCGGTGGGATTGGAAACAACGAATGAAATGATACAATAGCAAAGGAAGAGGAATCTTGAACGAACCACCGTAAAAATTGGAAAAGAGAGTAGCAAGGGCACAATTCACTGGGAAGAATTGGAAAATGAATGAAGATACTTGAGGGGAATTTAGATACAAGTGAACAAGTAGATCATGAGCTGATTAGAGAATACTTGAATGATGCACCGGTTAGATTTGGAGAACAAGAGTTGAAGGTTGAGAATGAGTAATATTCGGAAATGATGGCATTCGGATTATCAAGAAAGGAAGCAACTCCTGAAATGCGTCGGATGGTTGAAAAGAATTCTCACAATCGAAAACAATTATGAGAGGATGGCACAAAGCTAGAGCCATGAATCTGTGAAGAGAATGGAGCAAGATTTAAGAGAAATCTCTTCTTCGGTCTTCAAATGTTGAGGATGATGATGAGAACCACCATGAATTGTTGAGACACTCTGGAAGGATTAAAAGAAAAAAAATTGAGCTAAAGATGAAAAGAATTTGAAAGATCTTGGAGAAGGACATATGACTTATGATAATTCATTCTTATGTCAAACTTGGAAAAGAATTTGAGAGTAACTCCGGGAAGGTTAGAAGTGTCAGGTAAGATCCTGGAAAAAGACCTGTGGGTTAGGGCCCACTCAAAAGAAAACACCGTTGAACAATTTTAAAGAGAGGTTGCATCGGTTGAATTAAATGGCTTGAATGAGATAACAACCTCGAAATATCTTGAACGGGTTGAGAATGGAAACATAAGTCTTGTGAGATATCTTCAGCACTCCAGAACAAATGAATAGGAAGAAGTGAATGATTAAGAGGTGCATCGGCATGAGAAAGCATTAGAAACGAGGAAAGGAATATGATGAATATCGAAAACTTGAATTGGATCCACCGGAGAAGAAACAACGATGAAGGATGATGAACTTGAAATTGTTGAGCATCTTCATAGGAAATCACCGGATAAGAACATTGAAAGAAAAGAATGAAGAGACTCCCCACAAATAAAAGGATACATGATTAAGAAATCCAAGTCCTTGAAGAAAAAGGGTGGGAGGGCGGGAAAACAAAGGCAACTTGGGGACGGATGAAACAAACACCGTTGAGAAAACTTAGAATTGAACTTGCAAATGTTGAGATGATAGGATCCACTTGAAGAGAAGCACGCCGGTTGGAAAAGAATTAACAAGACGACCTCGATGATCAAGAAGATTAGTATTCACATAGCAATATGAGAACACCGTTTAGGAAAGGTATGGATTCAATTTGACTTCGAAGCAACTCGAATACCACAAATAAAACAAAACAAAGGATTTGGCTTGCAGAATAAGCCGGAACAAATACATATGATAGAGATTTACCCAATCCCATATCATGCATCTGTCGGAAAGATATTCTAGGAGCTACTTGAATTCCCACCTATAAACTCCCGAAACTTTCTGGTTATGCAATCTGGTGTTGGGGATACAGGGGAAGCAATATATATCTCACCCAAAACTAACAATCCCTACATCCAAGCTGTATCCATCCGTCAACACATAACCAAGAAACCTTCAAAAATCGTGTACCTCAACCTTCGAAAAGCATCCGTTATACGAGCTATGGCAATACTCCCGAACTCCCGCCCCAGTACTGGGTGGCGTCGAGGTTATCTCACCAACAACTGCATAAAAGAGATTTTCGATGTCGGCAAAACTCAGGTATTCCAGAACTGCAACGATAAAATTGTGACGACAATACCTCGGAGCTCAACTCCCTGGGTCACTGCCACATAAAAAACAGGAGGCATCAAGAACAATGTTCTCGTCACAAAACCATCGGAACGATTCCAAGATACCCGCGTGATCCTAAAATTTTTTTTAGTGAAATTTGGGGAGAGGAAAGTCAAAACATCTACGTCAGGAGACCTCACCAGAGCGACGAAGGGACCGAGGAGTAAAAAGAATCCTACTCTCCGATATATATAATCCTAAGACTCAAAACTTTTTTTCTTCTAGACTCAACAACGGCCAACAATCAAGGGGGCTCCTATGGTCGGTCGAGGCTCTGATACCAACTTGTCACGCCCAATATGCGATACTATCCTAAAGAGACTCGAAGGTCCCACCAAGGATAGAACCGCATATTGATACGCTTTTGCAAGGTGGATATCATTACATCAACATTACATAATAGATGGGGATACATACAAGAGGCATACAATGCCACACGAATACAACAACATCATACATAAGAGCACCATCCGACTACAGATGAAACACAAACAGAAACTAAAACGACATTCACCCTGCTAGCCCAGGCTGCCGACCTGGAACATATCCCCTGATCGAAGAAGAAGCAGAAGAAGAACTCCAGAACAAGCAAGCATCGCTCTTGCGTCATGATCATCGCATAACCTGTACCTGCAACTGTTGTTGTAGTAATATGTGAGCCACGAGGACTCAGCAATCCCATTACCATGGGTATCAAGACTAGAAAAGCTTAATGGGTAAGGAAGGGGTGAGGTTGCAGCAGCGACTAAGCATGATATGGTGGCTAACATATGCAAATAAGAGCGAGAAGAGAGCAAGCGGAACGGTCGTGAAACTAGCAATGATCAAGAGGTGATCCTGAAGTCCTACTTACGTCAAACATAACCCAAAACCATGTTCACTTCTCGGACTCCTCCGAAAAGAGACCATCACGGCTACACACATGGTTGATGCATTTTAATTCGAGTCTGGTGTCAAGTTATCTACAATCGGACATTAACAAATTCCCATCTGCCACATAACCGCGGGCACGGCTTTCGAAAGTTCAAACCCTACAGGGGTGTCCCAACTTAGCCCATCACAAGCTCTCACGGTCAACGAAGGATATACCTTCTCCCAGGAAGACCCGATCAAACTCGGAATCCTGGTTTACAAGACACTTCGTCAATGGTAAAAAAAAGGCCAGCAAAGCCGCCCGATGTGCCGACAAATCCCGATAGGAGCTCCACATATCTCGTTCTCAGGGCACACCGGATGAGACATCCTACGAGTAAAACCAGCCCTCAAGTTTCCCCGAGGTGGCCCTGCAGTCTACTCAGTTCGGACCAACACTCGAAGGAACACTAGCCCGGGGGGGGGGTTAAATAAAGATGACCCTCGGGCTCGCGAAAACCCAAGGGAAAAAGGCTTAGGTGGCAAATGGTAAAACCAAGGTTGGGCCTTGCTGGAGGAGTTTTATTCAAAGCGAACTGTCAAGGGGGTCCCATAAATCACCCAACCGCGTAAGGAACGCAAAATCAAGGAACATAACACCGGTATGACAGAAACTAGGGCGGCAAGAGTGGAACAAAACACCAGGCATAAGGCCGAGTCTTCCACCCTTTACCAAGTATATATATGCATTAATTAAATAAGAGATATTATGGTATCCCAACATAATCCTGTCCACCATGGAGCAATCTTCAACTTCACCTGCAACTAACAACGCTATAAGAGGGGCTGAGCAAAAGCGGTAACATAGCCAAACAATGGTTTGCTAGGAAGGGTGACAAGGTTAGAGGCTGACAGGGCAATTTGGGAGCCTTGATAGAACAAGGGATAGGTAGCGCATCATAGCGATAGAACGAAGCAACTAGCATAGCAATGATAGTAGTGAGATCCAGGGTAGCGGTCATCTTGCCTGAAATCCCGCTAGGAAGAAGAACGAGTCCATGAAGAAGATGAACGGGAGTAGTCGAACGAATCCTCACAATCGCAACATTACCGGAACTAAGAAGCAACACCAGAAAGAAACAAACAACCTAGTAAACACACAAGAATAAACATGGCATGATGCACAACCAAGTATGATGCATGTCCAGTTTAATGAGGCATGGCATGGCAAAGTGCAACATACAATATTACAAGTTAAGTGGAGCTCAATATGCAACGAGTTGCATATTGACAAAACACCACATTGACATATTTAGTTTAATCTCATTTAAGCTACCAAACAATATTAAATGTTGTTAAACATGGCAAGAGGTGAAGCATAAGTAAACTAACTATTTAGGCAAGTTTAAATGAGGCCGGAACAACAAATAACAATTCCAGAAAATCCTCATGTCCATATTTCAAATTTGGTACTGTTCTGCCTATTACATAATTTTAGAGTTGTTAAACAGGAAAATAAAGTGCACCATGTTAAACTAGGCATTTTTCCACCCCATTTACATATAAAGTTTATTAAATTTGGAGCTACGGTTATTTAGTTATGAAATAAACCATTTTAACAAGACATTTACGCAAAATAAAGCAAACACCCAGTTTAAAATATTTTAACATGCAAGGCAGCTGAAAATTGATAAACTAGATGAAATTCTAAGCATTTTACATATACAAAGTATTTACATATGATGCACGGTTAATTTAACATGAGCATTTTAAAATGATGGCAATTTTCTGTAAATATGCATGATAAAGAATAAATGCTAAAACGCATGGAACAGGAAAAAAACATGCACAGGCCGAATTGCAGCACACCGCAGCAGCCCAGGAGTGGATCAGGCCCAACAGGCCATATGTGTGCACGCCGGGGGAAAAAATAAACAAAAGAGGGGCAAAAGAATTGGGGGCACCCTGGGATTCGATCCGAAGACCACCTGCAAGCGTGCGTGCGGGCTAACCAGTTGAGCCAGAGCCGTGCTTTTGCATTGAAAGGGGTCCGGCTATTTTTGAACTAGCGAAACTCCGGGGTTGCTTCCCCTTGGCGCACAGGGAGCTCGGACAGGCTGCCGGCGAGCAAACGTGACCGTGGCGAGGGCGGCTGAGCAGTGTCGAGTGTGCAAAAAAGGGAGGGTGGTGCACTGTACGGCGCACGCGTACAGAGGCTCGAGCACGAGCTCATGCTCGTCTCGGGCATGGCACGGCAAGGCGGATGGCAGCGACAGCTTGGCGGACATGGGGCGAGAAGCGAGGCGAGCTGCGGGCGTGGGCGTGCGTGTGCGCGGGCTGCAGGTGGCGCAGTCCGTCTGTGTGTGTGTGGATCAACAAGCAGAGCAACGACATGAATACCATCACAAACTCGAGGCCATCCATGGCGAATGAACTTGGGCAGCATGGATCGGGTATTACAGCGATGGTAACAACAGGGAAAGAAGATGGGGAGGCGCGGCTGCTCACAAAGGGTGGAGACACGTTGCCGAGGGCGAGGCGAGGCGCTGATCGTGGTGGCGTGCGGCTCCGGCTCCGGCTCCGCAAAGAAGACAAACAGGGGAGGTAGGCAACATAGAGGAGGACGACCGCGTCGGCCTTGGACCTCCTGGCTCCTGGTCTTGCCGGAAAACGAAGGAGACGATGACGTGGACGACGGCGAGCTGCTGATCTCCGGCGCGCCGTGGTTCCGAGAAGCAGAGAATGAAGACGATGAAGGGGAAGGTGCTCTGGGTCCGTGCGGTCGTGTGCGTAGCCATGGAAGAAGTGGAAGACGTCCGCAACGCTCCCGTGGACGAAGAAGACGGCTACGACGATGATCAAGCCGGGGAGGAGCTTGCGCTCTCCTCGGCCATGGCACGGGCGACGGCTATGGGTGGCTTGGGTTTGGACCTACCAGGTGGCGGCGGCTCGAGGAGGAACGAGGGGGAGAAGGGAAACCCTAGGGAGGCACTCTCTTATAAAGGGGGAGACTAGACGGCACGACCTCGACGTCCGTGAGTGCGTGCTCACGGCGCTGCTGTTGCGGCTACCGCTCCAGAGAGGAGGGAGACGGCGTGAGGCGAACGAAGCAGGCGGCCGCTAGCGGCTGGCTGGGCCGGCTAGGGAGGGAAGCCCAGGTGGGTTGCGCTGGGCTGGTGCTGCTCTTTCTCTTTTCTATTTCTTCAAATAGAAATAAAAGAGCAAAAGCACAGAGGAATTGGAGAGTGCTGCGAGAGAAATTATAATATCCCTGGAGTCCAGAATTTGTGCAGAAATTGAATAAATTGCTCTGGGAATTTTGAAGGACATAAAAACAATTCAAGTTTGAATTAGATTCAAACTTGAGTCATTTTTGAACCCTACCAAAACAAGTCCAAATGAGCTGATAATTGGTAGAGAGGGTTTAGCCATGGTGAGCTAGCATCAGGAAAAGAATGAACATTTTCTGGACAGGGGAAATGTCACATGAAAATAAATGTGATAAAGAAGAAAGGAGAAGTTTGGATGGAATAGAAACTTGGGTGAACTTGATGAATGGTTGCTGGTATGTGTATGTTGCATGAATTAGGTGGAGATAAGAAGAAGAGGGGGTTTCACACGGGATCACACAACAAGACTTCAAGATGCAAACGAAGGCATGTTGCTCATGATGCAAATGCAACAACAATGACATAGGAAAAATCACATCATGAAGCATAGAACAATGCAAGGATGGTGCAATGCAATATAATATAAGATGAACATGATGCAAGAAGCAAAAATGACAAGGCACTCAACATGATCATGGCAACAATCATAGGGAAAAGAAATATGCAAAACAATTATGACAGTGCCACATGCAATAAACACACAGCAACAACTAAAATAAATGGGAGGCAATTGGAACATCGTTCTCGGGGCGTCATACTAACCATAGACATGTGTTGTCATTTGATTAACGGGATCACATCATTAGGAGAATGATGTGATTGACTTGACCCATTCCGTTAGCTTAGCACTTGATCGTTTAGTATGTTGCTATTGCTTTCTTCATGACTTATACAAAGTTCCTACAACTATGAGATTATGCAACTCCCGTTTACCGGAGGAACACTTTGTGTGCTACCAAACGTCACAATGTAACTGGGTGATTATAAAGGAGCTCTACAGGTGTCTCCAATGGTACATGTTGAGTTGGCGTATTTCGAGATTAGGTTTTGTCACTCCGATTGTCGGAGAGGTATCTCTGGGCCCTCTCGGTAATGCACATCACTATAAGCCTTGCAAGCAATGTGGCCAATGAGTTGGTTACGGGATGATGCATTACGTAACGAGTAAAGAGACTTGCCAGTAACGAGATTGAACTAGGTATTGGATACCGACGATCGAATCTCGGGCAAGTAACATACCGATGACAAAGGGAACAACGTATGTTGTTATGCGGTTTGACCGATAAAGATCTTCATAGAATATGTAGGAGCCAATATGAGCATCCAGGTTCCGCTATTGGTTATTGACCAGAAACAGTTCTAGGTCATGTCTACATAGTTCTCGAACCCGTAGGGTCCGCACGCTTAACGTTACGATGCCAGTATTATGAGTTTATAAGTTTTGATGTACCGAAGGTTGTTCGGAGTCCTGGATGTGATCACGGACATGACGAGGAGTCTCGAAATGGTCGAGACATAAAGATTGATATATTGGAAGCCTATATTTGGATATCGGATTTGTTCCGGGTGAAATCGGGATTTTACCGGAGTACCGGGGGGTTACCGGAACGCCCCCGGGGGTTATTGGGCCTACATGGGCCCTAAGGGAGAAGAGGAGGGCTGGCCAGGGCAGGCCGCGCGCCCCCTCCCCCTAGTCCGAATAGGACAAGGAAGGGGGGCGGCGCCCCCCTTTCCTCTTTCCCCCTTCCCCCTTCTCCAACAAGGCAAGAGGTGGGGAGTCCTACTCCCCGTGGGAGTAGGACTCCTCCAGGCGCACCCCTAGGGCCGGCCGCACCCCCCCTCCCTCCTTTATATACAGGGGCAGAGGGGCACCTCTAGACACACAAGTTGATGTTCGTGATCGTTCCTTAGCCGGGTGCGGTGCCCCCTCCACCATATTCCACCTCGGTCATATCGTTGCGGTGCTTAGGCGAAGCCCTGCGTTGGTAGAACATCATCATCGTCACCATGCCGTCGTGCTGATGGAACTCATCCCCGACACCCTGCTGGATCAGAGTCCGGGGATCGTCATCGAGCTGAACGTGTGCTAAACTCGGAGGTGCCGTGCATTCGGTACTTGGATCGGTCAGATCGTGAAGACGTACAACTACATCAACCGCGTTGTCATAACGCTTCCGCTTTCAGTCTACGAGGGTACATGGACAACACTCTCCCCTCTCGGGTCTATGCATCACCATGATCCTTGCGTGTGCGTAGGGTTTTTTTTGAAATTACTATGTTTCCCAACAGTGGCATCCGAGCTAGGTTTTATGCGTAGATGTCATATGCACGAGTAGAACACAAGTGAGTTGTGGGCAATACAAGTCATACTTCTTACCAGCATGTCATACTTTGGTTCAGCGGTATTGTGAGATGAAGCGGCCCAGACCGACATTACGTGTACGCTTACACGAGATTGGTTTCACCGCTATGAGCACTCGTTGCTTAAAGGTGACTGGAGGGTGTCTGTCTCTCTCACTTTAGTTGAACCGAGTGTGGCTACGCCCAGTCCTTGCGAAGGTTAAAACAACACTAACTTGACGAACTATCGTTGTGGTTTTGATGCGTAGGTAAGAACGGTTCTTGCTCAGCCTGTAGCAGCCACGTAAAATTTGCAACAACAAAGTAGAGGACGTCTAACTTGTTTTTGCAGGGCATGTTGTGATGTGATATGGTCAAGACGTGATGCTATATTTTATTGTATGATATGATCATGTTTTGTAACCAAAGTTATCGGCAACTAGCAGGAGCCATATGTCTGTCGCTTTATTGTATGAAATGCAAACGCCCTGTAATTGCTTTAATTATCACTAAGCGGTAGCGATAGTCGTAGAAGCAATAGATGGCGTAAACGACAACGATGCTACGATGGAGATCAAAGTGTCGCGCCGGTGACGATGGTGATCATGACGGTGCTTCGGAGATGGAGATCACAAGCACAAGATGATGATGGCCATATCATATCACTTATATTGATTGCATGTGATGTTTATCCTTTATGCATCTTATCCTGCTTTGATTGACGATAGCATTTTAAGATGATCTCTCACTAAATTATCAAGAGGTGTTCTTCCTGAGTGTGCACCGTTGCGAAAGTTCTTCGTGCTGAGACACCACGTGATGATCGGGTGTGATAGGCTCTATGTTCAAATACAACGGGTGCAAAACAGCTGCACACACGGAATACTCAGGTTAAACTTGATGAGCCTAACATATACAGATATGGCCTCAGAACACAGAGACTGAAAGGTCGAACGTGAATCATATAGTAGATATGATCAACATAGTGATGTTCACCATTGAAACTACTCCATCTCACGTGATGATAGGACATGGTTTAGTTGATTTGGGTCACGTGATCACTTAGATGACTAGAGAGATGTCTGTCTAAGTGGGAGTTCTTAAGTAATATGATTAAGTGAACTTAAATTTATCATGAACTTAGTACCTGATAGTATTTTGCTTGTCTATGTTTGTTGTAGATAGATGGCTCGTGCTGTTGTTCCGTTGAATTTTAATGCGTTCCTTGAGAAAGCTAAGTTGAAAGATGATGGTAGCAATTACACAGACTGGGTCCGTAACCTGAGGATTATCCTCATTGCTGCACAGAAGAATTACGTCCTGGAAGCACCGCTGGGTGCCAGGCCTACTGCAGATGCAACTGACGATGTTAAGAACGTCTGGCAGAGCAAAGCTGTTGACTACTCGATAGTTCAGTGTGCCATGCTTTACGGCTTGGAATCGGGTCTTCAACGACGTTTTGAACGTCATGGAGCATATGAGATGTTCCAGGAGTTGAAGTTAATATTTCAAGCAAATGCCCGGATTGAGAGATATGAAGTCTACAATAAGTTCTATAGCTGTAAGATGGAGGAGAATAGTTCTGTCAGTGAACACATACTCAAAATGTCTGGGTATAATAATCACTAGATTCAACTGGGAGTTAATCTTCCTGATGATAGTGTCATTGACAGAATTCTTCAATCACTGCCACCAAGCTACAAGACCTTCGTGATGAACTATAATATGCAAGGGATGGACAAGACTATTCCCGAGCTCTTCGCAATGCTGAAGGCTGCGGAGGTAGAAATGAAGAAGGAGCATCAAATGTTGATGGTCAATAAGACCAGCAGTTTCAAGAAAAAGGGCAAAGGGAAGAAGAAGGGGAACTTCAAGAAGAACAACAAACAAGTTGCTGCTCAAGAGAAGAAACCCAAGTCTGGACCTAAGCCTGAGATTGAGTGCTTCTACTGCAAGCAAACTGGACACTGGAAGCGGAACTGCCCCAAGTATTTGGCGGATAAGAAGGATGGCAAAGTGCACAAAGGTATATGTGATATACATGTTATTGATGTGTACCTTACTAATGCTCACAGTAGCACCTGGGTATTTGATACTGGTTCTGTTGCTAATATTTGCAACTTGAAACATGGACTACGGATTAAGCGAAGATTGGCTAAGGACGAGGTGACAATGCGCGTGGGAAATGGTTCCAAAGTCGATGTGATCGTGGTCGGCACACTACCTCTACATCTACCATCAGGATTAGTTTTAGACCTAAATAATTGTTATTTGGTGCCAGCGTTGAGCATGAGCATTATATCTGGATCTTGTTTGATGTGAGACGGTTATTCATTTAAATCAGAGAATAATGGTTGTTCTATTTATATGAGTAATATCTTTTATGGTCATGCACCCTTGAAGAGTGGCCTATTTTTATTGAATCTCGAAAGTAGTGATACACATATTCATAATGTTGAAGCCAAAAGATGCAGAGTTGATAATGATAGTGCAACTTATTTGTGGCACTGTCGTTTAGGTCATATCGGTGTAAAGCGCATGAAGAAACTCCATACTGATGGACTTTTGGAATCACTTGATTATGAATCACTTGGTACTTGCGAAACGTGCCTCATGAGCAAGATGACTAAAACGCAGTTCTCCAGAACTATGGAGCGAGAAACTGATTTATTGGAAATCATACATACTGATGTATGTGGTCCAATGAATATTGAAGCTCACGGCGGGTATCGTTATTTTCTCACCTTCACAGATGATTTGAGCAGATATGGGTATATCTACTTGATGAAACACAAGTCTGAAACATTTGAAAAGTTCAAGGAATTTCAGAGTGAAGTGGAAAATCATCGTAACAAGAAAATAAAATTTCTACGATCTGATCGTGGAGGAGAATATTTGAGTTACGAGTTTGGTCTACATTTGAAACAATGCAGAATAGTTTCACAACTCATGCCACCCGGAACACCACAACGAAATGGTGTGTCTGAACGTCGTAATCGTACTTTATTAGATATGGTGCGATCTATGATGTCTCTTACTGATTTACCGCTATTGTTTTGAGGTTATGCTTTAGGGACGGCCGTATTCACGTTAAATAGGGCACCATCAAAATCCGTTGAGATGACGCCTTATGAACTGTGGTTTGGCAAGAAACCAAAGTTGTCGTTTCTTAAAGTTTGGGGCTGTGATGCTTATGTGAATAAACTTCAACCAGATAAGCTCGAACCCAAATCGGAGAAATGTGTCTTCATAGGATACCCAAAAGAGACTATTGGGTACACCTTCTATCACAGATCTGAAGGCAAGATTTTCGTTGCTAAATTTGGATCCTTTCTAGAGAAGGAGTTTCTCTCGAAGGAAGTGAGTGGGAGGAAAGTAGAAATTGATGAGGTAACTGTACCTGCTCCCTTGTTGGAAAGTAGTTCATCACAAGAACCGGTTCCTGTGACAACTACACCAATTAGTGAGGAAGCTAATGATATTGATCATGAAACTTCAGATCAAGTTACTACTAAACCTCGTAGGTCTACCAGAGTAAGATCCGCACCAGAGTGGTACGGTAATCCTATTCTGGAAGTCATGTTACTTGACCATGGCGAACCTACGAACTATGAGGAAGCGATGATGAGCCCAGATTCCGTGAAATGGCTTGAGGCCATGAAATCTGAGATGGGATCCATGTATAGAACAAAGTATGGACTTTGGTTGACTTGCTGGATGATCGGCAAGCCATCAAGAATAAATGGATCTTCAAGAAGAAGACTGACGCTGATGGTAATTTAACTGTCTACAAAGCTCGACTTGTTGCAAAAAAGCGTCATGATTTTTTAATAGGGGCCACGACCGAAGTGGCGGCCCTGAAGAAAGCGCTATCCGAGGCCGAAGACAAGGCAGCCACAGAGCATACTGAGCGTGAAAATCAAGATGCTAGGGTGGGCAAGGTACACCAAGAGCTCCAGGAGCTCGGCAAGAAGTTCGAGTCCTTGGAGCGTGACTTCAAGACGCAAGAGTCTCAGCTTGCAAAGGCCCTTCAGAGTGCGAAATACGCCAAGGACGAAGCCCAAAAGGCCCAACAGGAAATCAGGCGGCCAAGAAGATAGCGGCGGGTAAGGCATTCATTATGCAAAGCAAGCATGTGGAGGAGACATTTCTTTTACTTACCCGAATTCGGAGCTCTCCAAGGGCATTCGCAGATCTGCCACGCAGCATATCGGATGCCACGGAGTTCTACCGTGCTGAAGAGGGGAGCTCGACGGAGAAGTTGTTCAGGTCCCAGTATACTGGAGCCGAACACCCAATGCCTCTGAGTGACCAAGCAATTGGTTGAACTCCACAGGGCGGCCGAAGTGGCCATGAAGGACTTCATAGTCCGGATGTGGCCTAGTGAGCCCCTGCCCGACATCTACTTCGGCCTTATAAAGCGGATGGTAAATGCCTGTCCGCGGCTTGAAGTTATCAAGCAATCCGTTTGTATTGAGGGTGCCCGTCGGGCCTTTGCCCGTGCGAAGATGCATTGTGCCAAGCTGGATGCAGAGAAGCTGGTGAACGATGGACCGCTGGAGGGCAAGGCGCATCGCTACCCCGAGAAATATTATGATGGCGTTATGAAAGGCGCTCACCTCGTGGCTGATGAATGTACCAAGGACATAATCTTTGAGTGAATGTACTCATGTCGTCTTTGTAATATGAAAACGAGTTTGTTTGCGCTATATGGCACTTTGTTGATTTAAAATATTACCTTATGTGCGCCTGTTTATGAAATTCTGAAAGTAGGCCAGTCGTCGGCTTCCGCCCCCATGTAACTAGTGCCAGGGTGTTCGTGGAAAACCCAAACACTCTTTATCCAAATTTTTGGTCCTTTAAGGAGGTGTTTGGCGCAGTGAACAAGGCAATCGGACTATGCGGCTTTATAACTCTCACTTAGCCATAGAAGTCTACAATTTTAAATTTTGGCGAAGCCCCTAGAATTTGGAAAGCCGAATTGGGGCCCTATACATGCCTAAATCGGACAATGCCGATTACTCGCCTGAAGCGGAAAAAATCTTTAAGGATTTAAGACCTATCGAACAGCGACCAGCTCTTGCTGCATCATGACAGTCAGTTTTCGGCTTTCTCTACTAAGGCGCTCATCCGGAAGAACCGGGACACAATTGCAGTAGTTCTCCCTGCGCTACCTTAGCCGATATAACAGAACGTAAGGTACCAAAACAAGGGAGCCGAGCAAACCCAACTATTGACCCAAGACATGATTCGGAGCTGATGCATATAATGCTATAAATACGGAATGCTGCACTGTTGAAAGTGTTCGGACTTATCTTGCCGTTTTATGGGGCACCATAAGAAGCCCCTGGCAAACTGAATGTACCAAAGTGTACGGATGCAATATTAAATAAACATATTTAGGGAAAATGTGCAGATAGGAATAATAAGCTGACGCTATATATTATTTCCCGTTGTTATTTAAATAACACGTCCAAGCGTATGTGTACAATTAATGCGTTAAGCAGAAGCAAATAGGACTATTTGACATGTCCTATCCAAGGGCGGGCCTCATGCGGGAATGTAAAACAGGTATAACGATCATGGACAGATACCACCTGGGTATTCCATTTGTGCGCAAAGCCTTTTGCTTCCTTGGTTTTCCCTCCTGTGATAAGTTTGATGATCCGGTTCTCTGAAGGGGCTGCCCGAAAGTAGGGTCCTGAAAGAGAAAGAAGGTTATTAAAGTATGCGTGTATTGTGGCGGTTGAACCGCACTGTGGACAGCATCACCGTTGCGCCTCCGCCTATGCCCATGGTATTTTGAGTGTGTAATTGTGTACACGCGGCACAAATGCTGCCTGAATGGGGCTAGGGCGGAGGCCGGGCTGCTATTCGCGCTCTTGGCGTGCTTGGCGATCCTGTTGCAGAGTACTCTGGACTCGCTTGACGGTGTTCGGGGTTGTTGTCGCCAAATTGGCGGTCTGCCGGAGAAGGCTGCTTTGTACTTCTGCCGTGAGGGCCGTAGTGTGCTCTTCTGTATGGAGAGAGCAGTCTGTGTTTCCGTTGACTGTTATAACCCTGCGAGGTCCTGGCATCTTGAGCTTGAGGTATGCATAGTGTGGTACTGCATTGAATCGAGCGAATGCGGTTCGTCCAAGCAGTGCATGATAGCCACTACGAAAAGGGACGATATCAAAGATTAACTCCTCGCTTAAGAAGTTATCCGGGGATCCGAAGACCACTTCTAGTGTTATGGAGCCCGTACAACGAGCCTCTACTCCTGGAATTACACCTTTAAAGGTGGTTTTGGTGGGTTTGATCCTTGAAGGATCGATGCCCATTTTGCGCACTATGTCCTGATAAAGCAGGTTCAGGCTACTGCCACCGTCCATAAGGACTCGCGTGAGGTGGAATCCGTTGATGATTGGGTCAAGGACCAATGCTGCTGAACCGCCGTGACGGATGCTGGTAGGGTGGTCCCAACAATCAAAAGTGATCGGACAGGCTGACCATGGGTTGAACTTTGGGGCGACTGGCTCCATCGCATAGACGTCCCTTAGTGATTGCTTTCGTTCCCGTTTGGGAATGTGGGTGGCATAGATCATTTTTACCGATTTCACCTGGGGAGGAAATTTCTTCTGTCCCCCAATGTTCGGACTCCGGGGCTCCTCATCATCATCGCTATGCAGCCTTTTCCTTGTTTTCGGCATTTATCTTGCCGGCCTGTTAGAACACCCAGCAATCTCTGTTACTGTGGTTGGCTGGCTTATCAGGGGTGCCGTGAATTTGGCACGAGCGATCAAGTATGTGGTCCAGACTGGACGATCCCGGATTGTTTCTTTTGAACGGCTTTTTCCCGCTGACCGGATTTTGAGCCACTGAATCCAGCGTTGACTACCGTATCTTCGGTGTTGTCGCCATTGTTCCGACGCTTATGTCTGTTGCGCCGTGGCTTGCCGTTACTGTCACGGACATCTGAAGTGCCGGAGTTTCTTGGCGTGGTGCTACTACAAGCCAACCAGCTGTCCTCGCCCGCGCAAAAGTGGGTCATGAGTGCCGTGAGGGCTGCCATGGACTTCGGTTTTTCTTGGCCGAGGTGTCGGGCGGGCCACTCGTCGCGGATATTATGCTTAAAGGATGCCAAGGCTTTGGTGTCCTGACGGTCGACAATTTGGTTCTTTTTAGTTAGGAACCGAGTCCAGAATTTCCTGGCTGACTCTCCGGGCTGTTGGGTAATGTGACTCAAGTCATCAGCATCCGGTGGTCGCACGTAAGTGCCTTGGAAGTTGTTGAGGAACGCGTCCTCCAGGTTTTCCCAACTGCCGATGGAATTTGCCAGCAGGCTATTTAGCCAGTGTCGGGCCGGTCCTTTGAGTTTAAGGGCAAGAAACTTGATGGCATGTAGATCGTCACCGCGGGCCATGTGAATGTGGAGAAGGAAATCTTTGATCCATACCACGGGGTCTGTTGTGCCGTCGTATGATTCGATGTTTACGGGTTTAAACCCTTCTGGGAATTTGTGATCCATTACTTCGTCAGTGAAGCAGAGGGGGTGTGCGGCGCCTCTATGTCGGGCTATGTTACTATGCAGTTCGAATAAGTCTGGTCAGCTATGTTCGGCCCGGCCGGACTTGTTGATAGTGTATCCGGCATGACGATCATTGTCATGTGTTGGGGCGCGCCCCCGCGATCGGTAGATGATCTTGGCTGTCCTGCTTTTTTTCCAGTATGTCTCGCAGGTCCTGCCTATTGCCCCGGGTCGTAGTGTATTGGCGTGGGGGTGCGGGCTGGTATTCGGGCTGATACGCCGTTTTATCCCGGCCACGAGGTGGCCGGTCAGGCTCGTCTTGTGCTAGTAGTGTGGGCTTTAGGACCTCCTCCTCGAGTTGATGTAGCAACTTGTGATTTGGGTAACGTTTGGTGTGGCGCTCGAGTCCGTATTCCTCGGCTGCCAGGACCTCAGTCCATCTGTCTGTGAGCAGATCTTGATCAGCTTGGAGCTACTGCTGCTTCTTTTTCAGGCTTCTTGCAGTGGCCATAAGCCGGCGCTTGAAGCGCTCCTGCTCTACGGGATCCTCAGGCACACCAAATTCATCATCGCCGAGGCTCACCTCGTCTTCACAGGGAGGCATGTAGTTGTCCTCCTCCAAGTATCCGTCCGTCGCCTGTTCATCTGGGCTAACCTGCCCGTCTTCCTATCCGGCCTACTCGAAGGCAGGCTGATCGGGATTGTATTCATCTTCAGCACCATCCGGATTGTTTTTGTCTCCTATGCCGGTATTGCTGTGGTGGGGCTTAGAGCGGCGCCGATGACGCCCATGCTTTGATTTCTTCCCTAAGGGGTTATCCTATATTGCCTCATCGCCATTGGTTTCTTTGGGAGTGTCCACCATATATATATCATACGAGGAGGTGGCTGTCCAGCGCCTCGTGGGCGGTGGTTCCTATTCTTCTCCTGCATCGTCGTCCACACCGTCGATGTCTTCGGAGTCGAAGTCAAGCATGTCGGTTAAATCATCGACAGTGGCAATGAAGTGGGTGGTGGGTGGGTAACGAATTTCCTCATCGCCCGCTTCCCACTAGGGCCGGGCATAGTTCGGCCAAGAGTCTCCCGACAAAGAGAGAGACCTTAATGAATTCAGCATGTCGCCGAAGGGCAAGTGCTGAAAGCTATCCGCAACGGTGAACTCCATTACCGGAGCCCAATCGGATTCGATGGGCCCGGGTGCGTACGGTCTAGAACCTACAGCCAAACACAAGTCTGGGGGTCCGGTGACACAGACTTCTTTAGAGGTGGAGTCTTTGTTTGGCTCTACCGTCGATGAGTGTGCGGCCTCCGGGGCGGGGTCCAACCACCCGTCCTCGGACGACGTGATCTGCCCCGGATTTAGGTCCGGAGCTACTGCAGGTGCGACATCCCGAATATTGTCTGGTAGCAGATCTAAGCCGTGCTCATCGTGACTGTTCGGCGCTCCTAGCCTGAATCCGCCGAAGATCAAGTCTCCGTGGATATCGGCCATGTAGTTCAAGTTTCCGAACCTGACCTGATGGCCAGGGGCATAGCTGTCGATCTTCTCTAGATGGCCAAGCGAATTGGCCCGCGGTGCGAAGCCGCCGAACACAAAGATCTGTCCGGGGAGAAAAGTCTCACCCTGGACCGCGTTGTTGTTGATGATTGAAGGAGCCATCGAGCCTTGCTGCGACGACATAGAGGAACTCCCAATGAAAGCACCAATGTCGGTGTCAAAATCGGCGGATCTCGGGTAGGGGGTCCCGAACTGTGCGTCTAAGGCTAATGGTAATAGGAGGCAGGGGACACGATGTTTTACCCAGGTTCGGGCCCTCTCGATGAGGTAATACCCTACTTCCTGCTTGATTGATCTTGATGATATGAGTATTACAAGAGTTGATCTACCACGAGATCATAGAGGCTAAACCCTAGGAGCTAGCCTATGATTTTGATTGTCCTTGTCCTACGGACTAAACCCACCGGTTTATATAGACACCGGAGGGGGCTAGGGTTGCACAAAGTCGGTTACAAAGAAGGAGATCTAACATCCGAATCGCCAAGCTTGTCTTCCACGCAAAGGAGAGGCCCATCCGGACACGGGACGAAGTCTTGAGTCTTGTATCTTCATAGTCCAATAGTCCGGCCAAAGTATATAGTCCGGCTATCTGGATACCCCCTAATCCAGGACTCCCTCAATCACCAACCCAGATGGCAAGTCCTGCTTGGGGGCAAGAGTGACCTCGCCAAGTGCGGCCGAGCCGCCACCTCCTCAATCTCAGCATCCACATAGTAGAAGCCACCCCCCTCAGTCCCATAGCCCAGATAAGAAAGGGTCATAGGACAATAGGGAGGGGCCACCCACTCTGAGCGGAAGTGACCCGCACAGCCACAGTTGATGCACATCGTCTCCTCGCAGGTCCTGGGGTGACCGGGATGGGGCGTGGGATCGGCCGAAGCCACCTGCTCCGGCGCACCCACCGGAATGGAGCTATCGGTCCCCCCTATGGCCTTCTTCTTCTTGTGTTTCTTCTTCTTCTTTGTCTGGACCACCGCACCCAAAGCTTCACAAGTCCGGCGAGGGGAGGCAGGCCGTCCAGGATGGGAGCCCTCCCGGCGCCACTCGGGGGTGTCATCATGGGCGGCAGGGCGATCCTTCCGAGTCCCATGCTCAGAGGTAGGATCACCACGGCCAGCAACCTCCTGCCGCACCTCCCGCTCAGATGAGCCACCCCGCGGCGCGAAAGTCTCCCCATGCCCTGAGCCACGACGACACCAATCTCCCTCTGAGGCGTGCTAAGAGGCAGTCTGAGGACCAGCCAAGCGGGAGGCCAGAGCATCTTGTGCCCGAGCCTGAGCATCCCGCGCCCGAGCCGGAGGATCCCGCTCCCGGGAAGCTGGAGGAGGCCGGGAGACGAGCTCCGCACGGAGGGATTCTTCCCGCGCCACATATTCATCCCGCAGGCGCTCCGACGCGCGACGGCTGGCTTCCCTCGGGGAGCCAGGGAGCGGCAGTCAGGGATCCTTGGCCGGGTCACGAGGAGGGGGCGGGCGCCAGAGGGAGGTGCCCTCATATGTCGATGACGCGTGGCCGAAGCGTCTCGATTCTCCCATCTCGCGGTGAGAGGAGTCAGCGGGAAAGGGGCACTTGGGCCGGGGCAGGCCGTCGTCCACCACCCTCGTCATCAAGGCGCTGCAATAGGTGCGAGAAACCGGAGGACTCGCCGGCGGCAAAGAAGAAGCAGCAGCCAACGGTGCACGGGAGGGACGAAGGGAAGGAGTGAACCGACCGGAGCGCTGGACATCTAACCTAGAAACGGGCATACCACCCCCCCCGCGCGGATCCGATCCCCCAAGTTGGATCCAGATCCAATGCTTGGGATCTGCCGGGCCAAGCAGCCAGTCGTCGCTAATGCGATCCACAACCACTCTGGCCCATCCCGCGGCCTCCGCCACCTCCTGGGCTGACAACCCAGTAGGCCTAGCCGCACGCGACCCATGAGCCCACATGCTGGCCCATGCGCGACGCAACCCACCTGACGTATCGGCCCAAGTTGGCCCGCGCATCAGCTCCTCCCTAGTAGGTCCCGACCAGAGGGGATCCGCCAAGGGAGGGCGCACCGCTGGCAGCGGCAACGATGGGGCGGCAGCCGCCTCGGCCACCGGCCCGGCCACGGCCAGGCACCATGGCCCAGCCACGGCCAGGGCCAGCTCGGAGGGGGGTACCGAATCACCAGCCTCCGGGGCAGAGGGCAACGGGACGAGGCACCGCCGGGGGCAAGGCCGCCGATGCACCGGGCAGGTGAGGGGCCGGCGGCCACCCAGGGATAGGCCGACGAGCAGTAGACCATCCACGCTGACGCCCAGCCCGGGCCACCACTAGGAAATCCCCCAACTGCGGTGGTGCGAGCTTGATCGGCCGCTCCATCACGCCACCAGCCGCCTCCTCCTCCTCATCCGTGAGGTCGGCCAGCGAACCGACGACCGAGCAAAGCAATAGGACGGCGCGTGGTCAGCCTCCATCACGGCACCTGCGAGGTCGATGCCAGCCATGGCCGGCGGCCGGCCGGGCACGGGGATGGAACACTGGCAGCGAATTTCAAATCGCCCCAATGGTCGCCCTCACGTCGTGCCACCAGTCGTACTAGTTCTTCAGGGCCATAGGAGCTATACTTCGTCCTCTCTTTTGGTTGCACGCATGATGCTGATAAGAATATTGTGTCTTGGAGCATCAGCTACCTCATACCTTCAATCCCACATCAGTAACAATCTGTTCACAATGTAAAGTATGAATCAGAAACTTCATTGAAAACTAACAAACTATAATCTTAGTCACTGAAGCAATTGCAATTTATCATAACATCGGAAATATAAGAACTTTTCAGCAATTCCACATACTCAACTATCATTTAGTCTTTCACAATTGCTAACACTCACGTGATACTTATGGGTATGAAGTTTCAATCAGACACAGAGAAAGATAGGGGCTTATAGTTTCGCCTCCCAACCTTTTACCTCAAGGGTAATGTCAACAATAATACTTTATGAGAACCTACAGCCGAGTGGATATATATATACATCTGGGCTATTCTATTACGTGTAACAGAATATTATTCTGTTACCCTTGTTGAACTGACGGATTCAGGTGGTTGTACTGATGTTTTCGAAGCGGTTGAACTGATGCTTTCAGTTGTGTTTAACAGATCGTCTTCTTTAGTTCAAGAACTTTTTGTAATTTTTTTGTCAGAACGGGGCGTGTAATATATCGTTGGAAAGCTCTTGACAACCATATTTCAAGTTTATTGAACGTTTTTGCAAAATCATTATGGGTTAAGAGCAGTTCTGAGAAAACCATTTTTTTCAAAACCGAAAACTTGAATCGTATTTTGGACTCAATTTTTAAACAATTTGTCGGAATTGAGCAAATAAGATGGCGTTGGAAAGCTGGTGAAAATCCGCATCTTCCATATATGTATTGTTTTTTCTAATTCTATAAGATTTAAAAGTAATTTGAAAAACGGTGAAATTTTGGGCGGAACGTATTTTCGCGATTTTTTGCAAACGGTTTGTCGGATTGACGCAAATGATACGGTGTTGGAAAGCTATGGAAAATGCGCAACTTTTGCGTATAGAAAGTTTTTTCTAATTCCTTAAGTTTAAATACAAATTCAAATATGGTTAAAATTGGTTTCGAACGCGGTTTTTTAAAAAGTTTGTCGAAATAGGGCAAATAATATACCGTTGGATAGCTATCGAAAATGCAAAACTTAGTCATGTTGGACGTTTTCTTTACTTCGCAACCGTTTAAGAGTAATTTCGAATACGACATGATGGATCCTGCTGTTTTCTTGTCTGAAAAACAGAGTAGTCGTACTGATATACGTGTATGTTTATACTGAGCTATTTTTTGTATAGTAGTTTTGAATGGTTCGAAAAAAGTATACTTGTACTGAAATTTGCACGGGTTTGTACTAAGCGTGTTTTCACTAACTAGATTTTGCTCTATTTTTTGGGTAATTTTTTTCTCGTTAGTTTTCAACAGTGTACTGTATCCTAGCCCCGAACTTGCATGGTTTTTATTGTTGAACTGAATGTTATTTTTTTACCAATTTTTTTTTGCGTGTTTCTTTTTTTAAGTCAATTTTTTTTGCAACGAATGTTCTAGATTTCTCTTGCTTTCCAACTTGCACTTTTTACCATTTTAAACTTTTACCAACTTGAATTATCATGTGTGGATACGCACTTGAACTTGTAGAATTTAAAATTTTCCGTTTTAGTTCTTATTTGTTTTCTTGTCCGAACTTATGGTACCATTATCACTGAACCTGCGTGGTTTCTGTAGCTGAACTAAAATCCATGTTGTCTGTGAAAACTAGGAAAATTGCATCTACTCAATGGGCCATGATGCAAGCATCGCCGCTGGCAATACTTGGCGCACCAGAGAACCCGCACTGCTGGATTTTTCGAGAGAGAACTGAGGGCAGCACATCCCATGCCTTTTTTCTGCAGCAGCTACACTTGGTTTACCAACTCACACACACAAAATTGATAACAAGTTGGCACACGACCTGATAACAAGAGCACACCGGTGATTAACATAATATAAATCCATTGTCTTTTTTCCATTTGTTAAGTTGCTTTTTTCCTTCGAACTTTTACTGCTATGATTTTTTTGCAAATTTGTCTCCTTGAGTCAGAACTTAGGCAATTCTTAATTTTTAATTTATGGTACTTATGGTACTAGAGAGTTTGTACTTCTTAAAAAATAATCACTCGATGTTGTTTTAGTTTTAGTCAATGTCATCACCATCGTACTTTTATGGTTTATATAGTTGAACGGACTTACATTTTTACCATTCCTTCTTTTAAAAAAGAAGATTTTTGGATCGAGTCGGGTGAACCGGCTACCAGTACTCCAGTGGACTGACGGCTCCGTTGAGGTGGAGCTGATGGAAGCAAGGATGCGGTCGGCCGGCGTGCGTGGGAGGGAGCGGCCGGAGCGTCGGGAGGAAGTCGGCCAGAGCGTGGGGAGGAAGGTGGACGGAGCGCCACAAGGAAGGCAACGGGAGAGTGCGGGGGAGGAAGGTGGTTGGCGAGCAGCCTAGCTCCGGCGAGCAAGACTCATAGGTCCTCCTCAGCCTTGGATCTCAGCGGTCGGCCATGGCGGTGTAGGGGTGGTGGTGCACTGGTGCGCAGGTCGTCGGGTTAGGCGGCGCACGAGAGATAGACAGGGAGGGATGCGCGCTGTGGACGGCGAGGGAAGCACGCCGGCGGATGGAGGCGGGTCGTCAGCAGGAGGCATGTTGGGGGCGGGGGTCGGCGACGGGAGGCATGCTGGGAGGAGGGGGATAGAGCCAGCGGCGCGCAGGGTGGCGGTGGATCCGAGCGGCAGCGCGCTGGGTGGAGGTGGGATCGGGGCGCCGCGCTGGGCGGAGGTGGGTTCGGGCGGCGACAGGAGGAAGAAAACGGACACGCCTCTATATAGGGCGGGAGGGTAACAGAATCTGTTACCGGTAACAGAATAGTCCAGCCCTATATATATATATATATATATATATATATCAAGATCTTTCCAACACATAGTGCTTGCCAAAGGATAAAGTGTAAAAAGGAAAGGTGAAGATCACCATGACTCTTGTATAAAGGTAGAAGGTAAAAACAAAAGATAGGCCCTTCACAGAGGGAGGCAGAGGTTGTCATGCACTTTTATGGTTGGATGCACAAAATCTTAATGCAAAAGAACGTCACTTTATATTTCCACTTGTGATAGGGACATTTATTATGCAGTCCGTCGCTTTTATTTCTTCCATATCACAAGCTCGTATAAAGCTTATTTTTCTTCACACTAATAGATCATACATATTTAGAGAGCAATTTTTATTGCTTGCACCGATGACAACTTACTTGAAGGATCTTCCTTAAACCATAGGTAGGTATGGTGGACTCTCATGGCAAAACTGGGTTTAGGGATGTTTGGAAGCACAAGTAGTATCTCTACTTTGTGCAAAGGATTTTGGCTAGCATGAGGGGGAAAGGCAAGCTCAACATGTTGGATGATCAATGACAATATAACTTATTCGGATATAAGAAAACATAACCCATTATGTTGTCTTCCTTGTCCAACATCAACTTGTTGGCATGTCATATTTTAATGAGTGCTCACAATCATAACAGATATCCAAGATAGTATATTTATATGTGAAAACCTCTCTTTCTTTATTACTTCCTAGTAATTGCAACGATGACCAAAACTATGTTTGTCAACTCTCAACAACTTTTATTCATCATACTCTTTATATGTGAAGTCATTACTCTCCATAAGATCTATATGATATTTTTATTTCTTTTTATTCTTTATTTTATTCCCTCAAGGTCATAGCACGATAGCAAAGCCCTCAACTCAAAACTAATATTTATTACATATAACTCACGGACTCGAATACATAGATAGAGATCAAAACAAAACTCAAAGCTAGATCATACTAAAACTTTATTCTACTAGATCAGGATATAACCAAAAGGATCGAACTAAGAAAAACGATAAAGGTAGAAGTGTGATGGTTATACGATACCGGGGCACCCCCCGCCCAAGCTTGGCAGTTGCCAAGGGGAGTGCCCATACCCATGTATTTATGTCTCTTTCTTCGGAGGTGGTGATGATGGAGTTGTTGATGATGTAGTGTCGCACATCGAGCGTAGGAGATGCTACAACTTGCGGATAATGCCATTGAGTGTGGTGATATGCTATTGCAACAAAATATCTTCATGTGTGAGATACTTGTTTTGTATGCGAACTATTTCAATCATCTCGAAAGCTTCTATTTCAGTAGATGTGAGATGATTGTAGTAACACTACAAAAAAAATACACTTCCGTGATGATATGTGTTTGTCATAGTAGGTCGCGTTTTTTGTCATGCATGTACATCTATGACAAATTTATGACAGAATCAAGATATTCATACCTGTGCTGTCGTAGAAGTGTTCCATGACATTACCAAAATTATCATCACGGAAGTGTTCACTTCCATGACGATAAATCGCGCGTCACAGAACTACTTTCGTCAAGGGTGACCGACACGTGGCATCCTCCGTAACGGAACGCCGTTAAGCTATCGGGTCGGGTTTTGGATCCGATAACCCGTTAACAGCCCCGACCAATGGGGATTTTCCACGTGTAAAATCATCATTGGCTGGAGGAAACACGTGTCGGCTCACCGTTGGGACAGATGTCATCCGCTCATTGGACCCAAGGCGCCTATGATACGGCGACACGTGGCACGGCCCAACAGAGGCCCATTCCTGTGAAAACGCCGGCCCGTTTGACTTGGTCAAAAGGTGGCGGACCAGCCCACGGAAAGCCTATTAACGGCCTGTTCGCATATAGCCCATTTATAGCCCGCTAACCCAGGGCCCGTTATGCCCTATCCGAATTAGGCCCAGTAGCGTCATCTGGGCCATCCAATATGATTCAACCCATTTTAACTTCCGGCCCATGTGTGCCCCATGACTTCTTTCGGCCCATATGAGGACCTTTGTAACTCTTGGCCCATTAACGGCCCGTGGTGAAACTGGCCCGTAATGAACAGTGTATCACTTTATACCCGTTAACGACCCGTTATTCCATTGGGACATTTCCAGCCCAAGTTATCTTTCGGCCTTCTCAGGGCCCATTGATTCTTGGGCTCATTTGCAGCATTTGGTTACATACGGCCCGTTACTGTCGTTTTCTGCTTGTGGGCCAAATTCAGCCCGTCGTTACAGTCGGCCCGTTTGTGGACCGTTAATACGTTGGGCCGTTTTCATGTAAAAAAACCTGTTGGGCTGTTTTCATAGAGTTATCAAATACGGCCTATTAACGACCCGTTATGGTCCACGAATAGTACGGCCCATGATTGGCGAAATGATGATACGCCACGTAGAAGGCCCATGGATCCTACGGCCAGTATGAGGCCCATGGATAGTACGACCCGTAGAAGGCCCATGGACCCTACGGCCCGTAGAAGGCCCATTGATCCCTAAGGCCCGTATAGAAGGCCGATGGATCCTACGGCCCGTATAGAAGGCCAATGCTCCTACGGCCGAACGAAGGCCCATGGATCGTACGACCTGCAGGAGGCCCATGGTTACAACAGTCCATGTGTTGCCATGATTATTTTGGCCTAGTTACCAAAAATAGGCTATTGTGGCCACTAGAAAAACACAGAAAAAGAACTGCAGTGACTACAAGCAAACAACTAAACAAGACAATAAGGAAATAAATAAGCAAGCAATTAAGGCTAGCCTATTACCGCTATTACACATATTACATCCACTGGGCATCAAAGTTCGCCACCAGTGCAAATATAGGGAACAAAGCAGCATATTACATACACTGGCCGTCAAAATTGGCCACGAGTGCAAATAAACACGACAGCAAAACAAGAGCATAACTGAAACAACTTCAGAAGAGCTCAAGAAACGTTGTCATGGGTATCCACCATGCTGGCAATAAGCTTAGCAAGCTGATTAGCTTTGTCCTGTTTGGTGCTAAAATCCTCCAACGCTTGCTGTTGCACTAGAAAGTATGCATCTGAATGCTCCAGGGACTTCCACTGTCCTTCCGCTTCTTGTCGCAGCACAGTTGATCGATGTCTTTCAGCTTGTAGTTGAGACTCAAGAAACTGAACTGATTCAGACAGTGAGTTTGAATAGCTTGTGCAAGCGGTAGTGGCCAGTAACTCGAACACTAAACCAAGACAGGACTTTGGGGTTGTCTCGTTGTCTTAAAGATAGTCTTCCTTTGCTGTTTTATCAGCTTTGTTGGAGACCAACAAGGATGTGTCACTATCCTGAACCTTATCTGCATTACTTCCTTTACCATTGCTTAATAAGGCAATCTTCCCCAATATTCTGTCAGCATTCTAAAAGAAGAAACAAGCAGACACATAACAAGTTTAGCATGTACTAGTATATGAAACTCATTTTGGTGAACTAGTTCATTAGTAAGGTGGACAGGATTAAACTACCAAGACTTCTATTGCCATGTACTAGTACATAATAAAAGCATCAAACAAACATATATCTATGTCCTATGGTCACTGCATTGTCTTGCCAAATCAAAATAGAGACACTGTTCAAATCATATCATTTCAAGACAAAGAAGTAGTGAAAGAATACAAAGTGTGGGAAACTACACGGCACAACATGATTTCAGATGGGTACCACGGGTCTACATGTACAACAACACTATTGTCTCTGTTGTGATGCTAGTAATGTGCATGATATGAAAGTCAACTGTATACACAATTGAAATTTAGATCAAAAGAGCTATTGATAAGAGCAAACCTGTTAAAGAAACATGCGTGAACATACCTGCCGTGCCATTGGAGTTTCGATTGGATCCTTCAATTTAAAAATAAGTTTGTATGAGTAAATACAATGATACAAGAGCAAAGCAATCATAGTTAAAAAAGGCGCGCCTAAGCGAGCGCTTAAGCGTGTCTAGGCTCTAGGCATTGGCAAAATGCATTGCGCATAACTACGCTTATTCTGTGCATAACTGCGCATAAGCATGCGCTTTGGTCAGTAAAGTGCAAGGCGGTGGCAAAACACACAATTAACGCCTAGCGCTTTTTTGAACTATGATAGCAATGGAATCTTAAATTAGAACAGTTGTTCTTCAGGTTTAGGCACTTGTTCTACATGAACAGAGTACAGTAAGACACAAGAATATAATACTTAAAAATAGAAAATGAGCTCATAGACCTTACCACATTCTTGGTTCGGGACCAGTATAGAACAAGGCGTTCCCAGTCATCGTCCAGTAAATGTGTCTCAGGAGAACGTAAGGGAATTTGATGAGTTTCTTTGCCGGTGAAGTACGTTTTCTTCAGGTAATTCCGATACTGCCACCAAGCATTCTTGAAGATAGCAAAGGTATTAGCACAGGTTACCTCATCCTGAGTTTCCAAATCGGTCCTTCTCTATAGAGAAAAATGGGAAAATTTGATGTATTATAACCATCATGGAGGTAGGATGTATGGGACGAAGCAAAGTAATTGCCATGAATACCATTACTTACACATAACTCCTGGACAAACACCTGCAACTGGCATTTTCCTTCATCTTTAGTATAATATTTCCAAGATGGGAAGATACGCACATACGATTTAACAACATCAAATGCGATAGATGCTAAACTACGACTGGCTGGTTGTGCTTCCTCCACGGGAATAGGCGTACTAGCTGGTGGAGCTGGGGTTCGCCGTGATAGTACTGGCCCTTTGGGCACTGGAGCTACCTTACTAACTGCTCTTGTTTGGGAGCTCTGTGGTGGAGATGGTGTTGTGTCAATAGGAACTGGGTTACTATCGGCTGGGGTTGGGGTTAGATTGGGTGAAGTTGGTTCTCTGTCCATCGTAGTAGGGGTACAATCTGCGAGAGGTTGGGTTATGTGTGGTAGGGCTGGTTCTTGTGCATGTACAACTGGAGTGCTATCTCCATCAATAGGTAACACTGTTTTATTTGAAGACCGTGTTTTTATTCCGCTAGATATTGGCATCACCCGCTCCAATTCAAATGGCTGATAAACAAGAAACATAGTTGAATGTAAAAACATTGTTTGAGAGACAGATGCAATAGATCGTGTGGAAAAAAGAGGGCATGAAATAGTTGACATGTATATTGTTTAACTAAAACGGATAGCATGACATAATTTCACATATATGATGTCTATCTAAACTGGATAGCATAGCATAACATAATTCAAAGATATGATGAATAACAAAACAGGATCGCATGTCATAATTCACCTACATGTTATCTAGGTAATCAGGATCGCATCATTTAATTCACATATGTGATTTATATGCTAAACAGAGGGAATTCGATATGATGTCTGAACTAAGAACATGGTGTTGAATATTATGTATATGATGTCTAAACTATGCAATGCAAGACACCGTATGCATGATATGATCAGTATAACCATGCCAAGTTAGAGCATACACCTCAGTAGGGGAATAGGACTGGTCATCTATCTCTGAATCCATCTCTAAGGAGCTATCGAGACCCAACAAGAGATCTGCTTCGACAGGTAGCATTGTCTGCTCCGAAGGCCTTGTTTTCACTCTAGATTTTTCCATCTCCCACCCAAATGGCTGATTCACAGGAAGAGTAGTTTAATGTAGAAACATTGTCGACAAATGGAAATGTAATGAAGAAAAGGATGGGCAAGATATCATTCAAATATATGATGCCTGGTTAAACAGGATGGCATTGCACATTTCACATATATTATGGCTGGCTAAAAGACATGAGACTGCATAATTCCCATATATGATATAGAAACTAAACATGTGCCATTACAGAACATGTCTAAACTAAGCAGATGACAAATATGATGTCAAAAGTAGGCACTGGAAGGCAACATATGCATGATATGACTAACATCATCATGCCAAGGTAGAGCAAACACCTTGGGGGGTAAATAGGAGTGGTCAGCGGCGTCTGAATCCGCCTCAGAACAGATATCTTCCTCTGGATTACAATCTGGAGAGGGGTGGGGAGGGTTTGCCATTGAACCCACCATGGAGCGATGTCTGCATGACATTGTATTGTCGCGCAAAACTCTTCACTTTTTCTCTACATGTTCAGCATGATTGTGTACAATATCTGACGTGCATACGAAAAAATATGGTGAGATTATGTAAGGAGAGCATGCATAAATTTAGAGTGATGGTAACAACCAGTGGATGGATCCAAAAATAATGATAGCAGGCTGATGATTGCTGTAAATTAATAAAGAGACAGATGATGATTGCTTACTATTTGTTTCCCACCCAAGATGAACAACATAGGCATACCCTAGTTGAAGCAGATATTAGATAGACATACTATTCATTGTTGCCTCGATATGTGCCCCATAACTAATTTAGAACTCAAGTTTGAACATGAATTTGGACCTGAGTTGGGAGTCCAAGAGCTGAACAGGACGATAAAGTAGCAGGTAAGTTTAAGCGATGTATAACATAAGCAGAAACAAAAGAGTGCGACCTCTCTTGTGGACCCGTGTACTCCTCAGGTTCATCTGCTGAGTCGATGATGGTGATGCCGTTGGGGTGCGTGCCAGCGGCAGGGAAGGAGATCTGAGGCGGCGAAAGACGGTCAAGAGTCGTGATGTCTGGTTTGGTGGATGCTTCTGTCGATGGAGCAGCTCAGGTGAGGTGGACGACGTCGCGGCAGGAGCAGGACAAACCACACAAAGTTCCCTTCGACACGTACCTGTAACTGAAGTAATTCTGTAAGGGCTCTTTTGGCTTGCATGATTCTTAAAACGCAGGGATAGGAAAAACACCAGAATAGGATAGGAAAATGCACATGGTAAACAGAGCATTTGTAATACACAGGATTTCTATCAACTTGGGTGTTTGGTTTACAGGAATTGGAAGAGCAGAGGAATGCAAAGAAACATGGCCAAAATAAAGAGAAACAATATGAAAGCGTGTACAGTTAGAATGTTATTCTGGCACTAATGCACTTGGTCTTGTTTTCATGCATAGGATTTTGAAAAGTAGGTCCAGGTGGATATTTTGCTTCATTCCTTTCAACAAAATGCATGAATAATTGAATAGTAGAGTGCCATTGGAAAATTCCTATTGCTATGTTTTTCCGTTGAACCAAAATAGCCCTAATGGATCGACGTGAATGTATAGTAATAAGTGACGCAACAAGTGTACAACCTCTTTGCCGTAGCCGGGTCGACCTCAGCATCATTGGGTTGGTCGCTGAAGCAGTTGAGGCAGAGGTGGCTGTCAGAGGTGTGGAGGAAGATTTGAGGAATCTGTAGACGGCATCCAGGGCACTACTCCGTTGTGATGGATCATTCCTTCGTTGGAGCAGCTCCGGTGAGCCGTAAGACGTCAAGGCTGAAGCAGCCCAAGACAGACATCGTCAATCTCAAGTGGGATTCTAATAGCATCTCCAATAGATGATGAAAAATGGATGTAAAATTAACATCACCAAAAACCACCTGACTACAACAGATGAGGTAAAAACTGTTGACTCTGAACTTAACTGTCAAAACTGAAATTAACTGTGGAATCTGAATGCTACTATCGAAACTGAACGCAATGGTAGCAGAGAGGCACTTGACATGTAGTTTAGGGAGGGCTTGCAGTTCATCTTCAACCTGCACACCCCTGAGCCGCCTGCCACCACTAGCCGAACCGCCGGCCCCAGCGCCGCCTCACCGCCCCGAAACAACTGGGCCACTGCCGCCTCGGCCAGCCCTCTAGGCCCCCCGCCCCCACCCTGAACCCTAAGATAGATAGTGGGGTACCTCTCCGGCGAGCCCCTGTCCCCGCTGCGGGTGGTTCTTCCTTAACTCCGGCTAGCCCTCCCAACCCCTGAAAATCGACTGACCCAAAAGTCGATTCAGTCGGCTGAAATGTGGCTTAATCGGAGCAGAGCAGCAGCACGAGCGAGTGGGAGAGAAGCAGCAGGCAGCTGGGCGAGCGAGCGATCGAGAAAGAGCCGGAGCAGCAGCAGCAGCGCGAGCGAGCGAGCGAGAGCCGGAGCAGCAGCAGTAGATCCGGCTGGTATGGACGTGTCACGCCCAATATGCGACCCTATCCAAAAAGGAACTCGAAGGTCCCACCAAGGATAGACCCGCATATTGAAACGCTTTTGCAAGGTGGATATCATTACATCAACATTACATAATAGATGGGGATACATACATAAGGCATACAATGCCACACGAATACAACATCACAAAATATAAGAGCATCATCCGACTACAGATGAAACACAAACAGAAACTCAAACGACATCCACCCTGCTAGCCCAGGCTGCCGACCTGGAACCTATCCCCTGATCGAAGAAGAAGCAGAAGAAGAACTCCAATACAAGCAAACATCGCTCTCGCGTCATGAACATCGTGAAACCTGCACCTGCAACTGTTGTTGTAGTAATCTGTGAGCCACGAGGACTCAGCAATCCCATTACCATGGGTATCAAGACTAGCAAAGCTTAAAGGAAAGGAAGGGGTAAAGTGGTGAGGCTGCAGCAGCGACTAAGCATGATATGGTGGCTAACATACGCAAATAAGAGCGAGAAGAGAGCAAACAGAACGGTCGTCAACTAGTAATGATCAAGAAGTGATCCTGAACTCCTACTTACGTCAAACATAACCCAGAAACCGTGTTCACTTCCCGAACTCCGCCGAGAAGAGACCATCACGGCTACACACGCGGTTGATGCATTTTAATTCAGATCTGGTGTCAAGTTATCTACAACCGGACATTAACAAATTCCTATCTGCATATAACCGCAGGCACGGCTTTCGAAAGATTATACCCTGCAGGGGTGTTCCAACTTAGCCCATGACAAGCTCTCGCGATCAATGAAGGAATAGACCTTCTCCCAGGAAGACCCGATCAGACTCGGAATCCCGGTTTAAAAGACATTTCGACAATGGTAAAACAAGACCAACAAAGCCGCCCGATGCGCCGACAATCCCGATAGGAGCTGCACATATCTCGTTCTCAGGGCAACACCGGATAAGTCAAGCTACGAGTAAAACCAGCCCTCGAGTTGCCCCGAGGTGGCCCCGCAGGTTGCTCGGTTTGGACCAACACTTAGACAAGCACTGGCCCGGGGGGCTAAAATAAAGATGACCCTCGGGTTGGCCGACCCAAGGGAAAGGGATAGGTGGTGGTGAGGCAAATGGTAAAACCAAGGTTGGGCCTTGCTGGAGGAGTTTTATTCAAAGCGAACTGTCAAGGGGGTCCCATAAATCACCCGACCGCGTAAGGAACGCAAAATCCAGGAACATAACACCGGTATGACGGAAACTAGGGCGGCAAGAGTGGAACAAAACACTAGGCAAAAGGCCGAGTCTTCCACCCTTTACCAAGTATATAGATGCATTAATAATATAAGAGATATTGTGATATCCCAACCAAAATCCTGTCCACCATGAAGAAATCTTCAACTTCACCTGCAACTAGCAACGCTATAAGAGGGGCTGAGCAAAGCGGTAACATAGCCAAACAACGGTTTGCATAGGAAAGGTGTCAAAGGTTAGAGGTTCATGGCAATTTGGGATGGCTTGATAAACAGGTAATACGTAGCGCAGCATAGCGATAGAACGAAGCAACTGGCATAGCAATGATAGTAGTGAGATCCAGGGTAACAGTCATCTTGCCTGAAATCCCGCTAGGAAGAAGAACGAGTCCATGAAGAAGATGAAGCCACGAAGACGAACCAAGCGTAGACGAACGAATCCTCACGATCGCAACGGAAACATGAACTAACAAGAAGAAGCACACAACATGGTAAACACACCACACATGAACATGACATGATGCACAACAAGCATGATGCATGACCAATCTAGATGAGGCTACTCATGGCAAGAGATGATGCAAACAAAAGCAACACATCAATGCAAGTTTAAATGAGGCCGGGAACAACATATAACAATTTCGGTAAGTCCTCATATGCAAATTTCGAAATTGGTCCAGATCTGAATAAACCTTATGTTCAAGTTGTTAAACAGCAAGTTAAGATGCACAAAGATGATCTACACGAGATTCTAGTCAAGTTACATATAAAGTTCATTTAGTTCGGAGCTACGGCCTAGAAGATATGAGCAAAACAAGTTAAACATGGCATTGATGCAAAATGCATACAAACATCAAGCAAACACCTCAAAACAAGGATGCAACATGATAATATGAAACTACATGCAAAACTAAGCAAGTTTCATATAGAGCACACTCAAAACGGAGCAACGGTTCAACACACACACACACTATACAAGTTATAGCTACAATCTGTCCAAAACAGCAACTCAACATGCTACAGGACCTCAACAAGAAAACAAAAGGCATGGGCATGATGTACAGGTAAAGCATTACAAAACATGACCACTGAGCTATCTCCAGAAATCACTAGAACATGCTCAAACACACATGGAAAGATTGCAAGTTATAACAATTCAGACTTTGCAGAAAATAACATCACGATGCAATGTTCAGACCTATCAAACAACATGTTACAGGAACTTATCATGGCAAACAAAGGAATGGAAAGATTCTAGTCAAAGCATAGAACAAGAGTCCCTTACTGACCATAAGCCAAAAAGGATCAGAAAATATGATGGCACCCATGTAAACATAGCAAGTTATTATACAGATTCATACATGGCAGGAACATAATTATGAAGGCATGTTTATGAGCTTGTGCAACTCACTACAGAGCAATACATGGCATGGCAAGACAACCAACAGTAAGAAGGCATATTTGTGAAGCTAAGAATGGCAGGATCAAGGTCATAGGGTGCATGGATCACTAGGAAAACACATGGAAACAACTGAACTTAATGTTAACAGGCTGATAGCAACATCATGAAGCAACTTTGGAGCAAGATATGAACAAGCTACAGCAAGATATAAATGCTACCAGGGGCTTGGATGAATATAGCATGACATTTAGAACAAAACATGTTTATAGAACATCTCTAGATTATGCATAGAATGATTAGTAGAAACATGTTTATATAGCATCACGAAATAACAGATTCAGCCTAGCAAAACAGCAACATCATGAACACTACTTAACAAGCTCGATACACTCACCACAAGTCATTGCATGACAAGATAAGTATAGCATCATCAAGAAGACATGTTTGTGAAACAAACCAAGTCAAGAACAAGTCCATAGCATGCAAGGATCAACTATAGCAAGCTTGGCCAAATTAAATAACATGTAAACAATCTGCCAGGAAACATTTTGAAGCAAAAGTAGAGCACGAAAATGACATGTTAGACTACTCCATAATTGCAACCAAGGGCAGGGATGGATAGAGCATAACCATATGTTCAAAACACCCTTACTGAAGTATCTCAAAGTATGCATGCATCTCTCTGTAGCATCATGTTTACATGGCACGAAAATAACAGTAGAATAGGGACTAAAATCAGTAACATCACGATGCCTAGTTTGCATGCTTGTGCTAGTCACCACATTGATCACAAAAAATACATGGTAAGCACCACTGTAAAGAAGACATGGCATAGATCAAAACACATGTAGACATCAACCTCATAGGATGCACACATCAATCATGGCAAAAATGACAAATGAGCTCGTTCTGTTAACAGACAGCAGAAAACATTATGAAGCACTCTTACAACGATGATTCAGGCATCTAGATGACCTCAAATGAATATGATGCAATGGAACGAAATGATGTACTCGTCGAGGCGAACAATTTGACATATTACACGCACGAAACGGAGCTACGGGTGCAGAGATGTGATGGCATGAACATGGCATGAAAATTACACAGAAACGGGGACTTAGCAGTTTTTGAAAAAAAACACGGGCGCAGGATAACTAAATGTCGCACTGAGCGTGATTTAGGCGGATTCTCACCAGAGTGGGCTTGGCCCAGGAGGGAAGGAGGAGCAGGCCTGGCAGGCCGGGGACGCGGGCCGGGGCGACTGGGACGTGGCCCACGCGGTCGACGATGGGAGTGGATCAAACGGGCGAGGCGCGCTCCTGGCGAGGCCGGCGGCGGAGCGACCGGCGGCGAGGCAGGCGCAGCGAGGCGGCGACGAGGCACGATCTGGATCGGGAGAGAGCAGGGTCAGAGAGGGAACGGAGAGGGGAGGAGGAAGCGGACGGGGCAGCATGCGCTCACCGGTGAGGGGGGGTCTCCGGCGAGGTTGCGCGGGGAAGGGAGCTCCTGCTCCGGCGATGACTGAGGCGACGCTGGGCGGCGCAGAGGCGGCGGGACCCTGGCGGATCGGGCGAGGCGAGGCGCGGCG